>NC_092148.1:18110932-18348432 GCF_045791955.1 Oncorhynchus clarkii lewisi | reverse complement strand
TGGACGGCTTCATGACGGTGAGTACAGCTACTCATACAGCTACTGTATGAGGCCAATCGGAAATTGCGCCCTATTTGCTGACCTCTGTTCCCTATAGCTTTTAGTCCATTTCGGACACAGAAGCTACTGTGATTGGGCTATATGTCTATAACTCTTTGTTGCTCTGCTCTTCTGCAAAGTTACGAATATTATTACTATGGAATAGAGACTTATGCTGGACGTGTTACTGCTGTGTGGCAGAGAAATCCATTCCACCATTAGATTGTTTCCTAGATATTTTAAATATCACATTAGACATTTGATGGAGTAAGGCAGGAATGTTGTTTGGACGTAGACTATGCTTTCTCTGTGTGTGACTGTTGCTAATGCATTAGCCGTTAGTGAAACAGCCATGCTGTGAGCATCGCCTTCCTGTGAGCATCCGGCCTGTCCCAGAGGACTGAAACACACGACCTCCTGGGTCCCTGGGCTCTGAGCCCTGTGTGATAACGTGGCTCCTGTTGCATGGATCCAACCCCTCTCTGATAACAGCACACAACCAGTAATGACTGTTCTGCAGCAGTCCTGCTACACCACTACTCTCTCTTACCTGGGAGCATTGCCAAAATATGAACTCACCAGAGACAAGGAGAGAGGGAGGACAGGGAGGGAGAGAGAGGGAGGACAGGGAGGGAGAGAGAGATAGGGAGAGAGATGGAGAGACAAGGAGAGAGTGAGGACAGGGAGGGCGAGAGAGCGAGCGTGAGAGAGATGGAGAGAAAGGGAGAGAGATGACTGGAATTAGGGTTCCAGATTCATTCCAAAACAACTGTAAAGGTGCTAAAAGGGACATATGGCTGGACTGACTGGTCATATTCCAGTTGGAGGGAAGCTGTGGCTTGCCACTGGAGGACAGAGAGCTTCCTTTAAGGTTCAAGGAACCTTGCTGAGGAGTTAGTTCCAGGGTTGTACTGTATCTTAAGACCTGTTTGCCTCTTTGTTACAGTCTTCTGTTGGATTAGTGGGTCAGTTGGTGGTGCTTCTCTCTGGAGGCCTCCAATAGACTGGGGGCAGTTGATGTATTTCTCTGACACATAGTCAATTGAAACCTAAGGAATCAACTGACTTGGTTCTTCGCCCTCCACACGCATGTACATAAATTAGCTCTCTCAGATCAATAGACTATATGTAGTGGCAAGGACAACTGCAAAGCCCTCTATCAGCTGTTTGTGTTCCCATCTGTTCCTTATGTAGTCTATAAGGCTGGATGAGTATTACTTCATAAGACTGTTATTTTTGGATCAGAGGCATCAGAAGATTAATTCCAGGGGAGGTACTGTGCTGTGACCCCGCTCATCAGGGAATTAATGGCGTAGTTGGAAGGCGGGGATTGATTCATTAGACAAATGGCAATCAGTCAGCAGCTAATGCATATTGACACGGCGAAAGGTTCCGTAAACGTTTGATTAACGGCTTCATTTGTGAGCTGTATTTACAGTCTTGTGTCCTTAAGTACTGAACCGCTGATGTAACTTATGGACTGGCGATCGTGACAGATTACACCCAGAGCAATACAAAGACTCAGCTATTTTTATACAGCTCTTTGTTTTCGGCCCACCGCTTTCAAAGTTTATTGTTTGAAACACTATGGAAATGTTGTGTGTTTCTTTGTGTGTGTGTTTGTGTATGGATGGATATTTCTTTTTCTACAATGATGTTGGAAAGAATGGAGAGTAGATGGGGAACAGGCAAAATCATATCCACCAAAAAGGGGTGAAGAGGTAGACAAATCCTGGTCCAGGCACCAGGTTTTTAAAACAACTTTTAACACTTTGGATTTGACTTTTCTGTGTGATTTAATCCCTGTTCCTCTCCTACTGTTTGATCTGCAGAACAGAGCACTCTGAGAGATTAGAGAGAGGTCGTCCTCTCCCACCTAGCTTGGCTACAGCCTTGTTATTTTGGCTTAAATTGATCTCGGTGCCTGCCTTATTTGGCTGTGACTCACGAAAGATTCCTGTCGCCTGTAAAACCTCAGAAACAAACCCCAGTGCCAAAGAGGATAATGATCAAACTGCCGAATTTTCATTTTCACCCCAGGATGTTTTTTTCTCCTTCTTCTATTTTTTTTCTAGATTTGTTTGTGTGCTGCAATGCTGAATGGTAAAGCATAATTCTGCACCTCATTTCTTTATGCTACAATTAATCTTCCTTTGGAGAAGGAAGTCCTGCCCTGTCACGGCTTAACACGCATAATGAAAATGACCTAACAAGCCCTACAGGTTCATTAGCATAATATCTCCTGCTTGCTAATTGCTTTAGCTTCTGTCTGTTTCACTCTGAGGCGGCTAGGCTAATCTCGAGGAGATTCCCAAAACACCCAGGCATGACCATACATCCTACAATGTATCTCCCTGTCTTGAGTTGGAGAGGGGAGGCATTGCTTTTTAACCAGCTCTCTCTTTGGGTCAGGGCAGATACCTAACCCCACGATTTGAATGTAGTTGGCCACTGTTTTGTTTAAGTCAGGGGTTTGAGGATAAAATGGTGTTCCTGTAATGGAAACCTAGCAACCACACCATCGATAATCATACCAATACTTCCCCCATGAAGACGGAGAGACATAGATCCAGGGCAAATTCAAATAAACACGTCTGTGCTACTGGGTGGGTTGCCATTTTGTGATTTGCAGCTAGGCTATCATTACATGTCCGGCCATGGGAAATACTTCTCAATAACAGCAGTCAAACACATGTGGAATCACATTACTCAACCATCACTCAAACAGCCACATACATCATATAGCAGACTGAAAGACTGGCAGAAACACTTCCAGATGTGAAGAATGAAACAGACATAGAAACAGTATCGAGACAGAGAGAAAGAGACCGGTTGAATGGAGAAGGAGAAAGATTGAGAAAATGGAGGAGGGGGAGAGGGGGAGAGAGAGAGAGAGAGAGAGAGAGAGAGAGAGAGAGAGAGAGAGAAAGAGAGAAAGAGAGAGAGAACAGTGTGGAGAGATTGAGAGAATAATTATTCTGTGCTCTCTTAGCCGTCCCCTCGGCTCAGCGCCTTCTCCTGATCGACCTGTCTATCACGCCGTCACCATGGCATCTCCGGGGTGATCTCCCTGAGTTGCAGCAAGGGGCGGAGAACATGGCTGGTGCATGCCGGAGAGGGGGAAGCTGACCCTGGCCAGCTAGCAGGCTGCTGGACAAGCCCTGAACACACCTGAACAGCCCTGGACAGACCGGGCCAGCAGGGTCAGCAGGATCAGCAGGGTCAGCCCCCAATGTCTTCCGACAGATGGCGTCATTCTAACGTGACATGCGTCACCATAGCTCTATCTGACGTTAGACAATGGGTCAGCCCTTAAACAGCCCTGGCAAGCCAGCGAACTCCTGACACAGCCCTGGACAGACCCTGGACAGTCCCTGGACAGACCCTGGACAGACCCTGGACAGATCCTGGACAGTCCCTGGACAGTCCCTGGACAGACCCTGGACAGACCCTGGACAGATCCTGGACAGTCCCTGGACAGACCCTGGACAGACCCTGGACAGACCCTGGACAGACCCAGGACAGACCCTGGACAGACCCTGGACAGACCCTGGACAGACCCTGGACAGACCCTAGGATAAGACACGTTTTATTCCAGTACTATGACAACCCTCCAATAGAAGTGAGAGCTACTATATGGGAGGGAGCGATATTTCTTTACCAGATATTGGCATCCTCTTCAGTCTTGGTTTTGTGATGAACCCCATTTGAACTCCATTTCTCCACCCCACAGATGAAGCTCCTCTATCTAAGCTGTGGCCGTCTGCCTCTCTCTGTATTTCAGGCCAGCTCGCTCTTTTTGTGGCTGAGGGTCGTGGATTTGGGATTTGGCGCTGCATCTGTCCACATGCGGGGAGAGGAATTTGGAAGTGGAGTATGCGTGGGCATTATTCTGGCAGCTGGTTGGCATGTGTGGTAGCTGGCAGAGACAAGCAGTGCCCCCCTCTTATACCAAGGCCAGAGGCTCTACTGCTGCTGAGATGACCCAAAACTAGACGATTCTCATCCTTTATCCTATTCAATACCTCTGCAAAGCACACACTGTGTGGTTTTAGGTCTTCCTATTGGATTACCATTTGACAAGCTTTTACTAGATTATACCACAGCATTTATTGAAACATCTTGAATCTGATTGGTTAGAAATCCTATTCTTTAGTCCAATCAGTGGAAGCAGACCATAGCCCACTTAAAACGTAGATTTGTAAATAAAGTAGTATGTGTGTCCATTTTGTGTTCTGGCTGAGCTGCTGTCATTTGTTGTTGGTGCTGTGGTGGCTGTGTGTAGCATGCTGGTGGTGTGTGTGGGTTTGTGTATGCAGGTGTGTGTTTTATAGCGTGTGTGTGTGTGTGTGTGTGTGTGTGTGTGTGTGTGTGCGTGTGTGTGTGCGTGCGTGCGTGCGTGCGTGTGTGTGTGTGTGTGTGTTTTTGTGGAAGCGTAGCCGCTGTCACGTAAGTGTGCACAGACACGGGGCTGCATTAATAACTATGTGCCCCACGGTATCGCCGCCAGGTATCAGCATAGACAGGTGTCCCTGGAGATGGGTTACTACGGAAACAGAGTGATAATCTAGATTTTGGAAACAGGGCTGGCATTTCGTCCTCCCCCAATCCCCCATCCCCCCATTCTGACATCCTCCTCTCCTCTCCTCTCCTCTCCTCTCCTCTCCTCTCCTCTCCTCTCCTCTCCTCTCCTCTATTCCCCTTCTCCTTTTCACCATCACCCTCTCCTCCATCCACCCCACTCCTCTCTTCTCCTCTATCCCCTTTCCTGTTTCTCTCTCCTCAATACCCTCTCCTCTCTCTTAGGATCGGCAGGTAGCCTAGTGGTTAAGAGCGTTGGGCCAGTAACCATTCTGCCCCTGAGCGATGCAGTTAACCCCCAACAGCGGATTAAGGCAGCCCCCCGCACTGCTCTGATTCAGAGGGGCTGGGTTAAATGTGAAAGACACACACAACTGACTAGATCTCCTCTCCTCCAGGGACTGCTGCCAGCTCCACATATCATCCCACTGTTCCCCTGAGAACTATGAGCCATGTTACTCTCTCCCACTATCAAACTTCTACTCTCAGTCTGAAATATGTGAAAAATCTCCATGTTAAGGATCTGACTCTATATCTAACTCTTATAATTTCCCCATCCTCCCTCTCCTTTCCTCATCCTCCCACTCCTTTCCTCATCCTCCCTCTCCTTTTCTGATCCTCGCTCTCCTTTCCTCATCCTAGCTCTCCTTTCCTCCTCCTCCCTCTCCTTTCCTCACCCTAACTCTCCTTTCCTCATCCTCCCTCTCCTTTCCTCATCCCCCCTCTCATTTCCTCATCCTCAACTTCCCTCTCCTTTCCTCATCCTTCCTCTCCTTTCCTCATCCTCATCTTCCCTCTACTTTCCTCATCCTTCCCCTCCTTTCCTCATCATCCCACTCCTTTCCTCATCCTCCCTCTCCTTTCCTCATCCTCCCTGTCATTTTCTCATCATCCTTCTCCTTTTCAAAATGTCCCTGTCTTTTAAGTCTTTCTGGGAGTGACGTTGCATCTGTAATGAGCTGCTGGTCTCAGACCGACTCAACTCCAGTCAGCGTCACGAGCCATCGTTAGATCAGTTACCCACAGTGCACTGCTCCCAGCCATGTGCTGCACCCTGATTAAACACAGCGACAGTGGCAGATCTCTAGAGCCAGAGTTACTGTAGATCCAACACTGACGAGAGCTCATAGAGAGGCGGGTAGAGGGAAAGCGAGAGAAGGAAAAGAAGAAAGAGAGAGAGAGAGAGAGGGAAGGAGAAAGAGGGACAGGGAAGAAGATGTATATATATGAGAGAGAGAAAGCGAGGGAGAAAGAGAGAGAGAGAGAAAGCGAGGGAGAAAGAGAGAGAGAGAGAAAGCGAGGGAGAAAGAGAGAGAGAGAGAAAGCGAGGGAGAAAGAGAGAGAGATAAAATAAAATAAAATGTTATTTGTCACATGCTTCATAAACAACAGGTGTTGACTAACAGTGAAATGCTTATTTACGGGCCCTTCTCAACAAGGCAGGGAGAAAAATATATAGAAAGAGTAGAACAAATGATAATAATACACAGTGAATAACGATAACGTGGCTGTATGCAGAGAAAGGAAGAGAGATAGCGAGAGAGAGAAAGAAAGTCAGAGCATGGATGAAAGTAAAGCTGGAGATAAAGCAACGATTGACATTGCCATGTCTATAGAGTAAGTGAAGAGTTTATTTCCAAGACGCCATATCCACCAATTTTTCACATTTGTGTTTTTTCATCAGAAATTATTGCTTATGGGTATAATCATGTGTCAAATATTTGTGTCAAATATTTATGTTCTCAGATTTTTTATTTGTAGATTTCAGATGTGTATTAAAATGTTTTTTTTTTTTGCAAAACACTATATATCCATTGTTTAGCTAGAATGGAATGTTTGTATCCTTTATATTTGACTGTGACATGTGGTTGTCTCACCTAGCTTTCTTATAGGTCAAGTCACTCTGCATAAGAGCATCTGCTAAATGACTTATATGTAAAATGTTAACAGTTTACATAATAGATCTCATGTTGCTGTATTGATTCATTTAAAAACAAATATTGATGTTACAAATGTATCATTTGTACAGTTCTTTAAAAAATGTAGTAATTTGTTACATTTGACTGTGTAAAACCTACCGTGGCAGGTACTAGTTATCTGAGCGAATATATAGCGTTTTGCAAAAACACTTTATTTTTCTCTCTGATATGAAACCATCAAGTGATAGGTTTCAAACAAATATATATCTGTCATTGAAAAACCCCATGGCATAATTAGATAGTGAAAAAACACACCGATCTCTTTCTTAAGTTCTTTAATCAATAAAAACTAATTTACCAACATTTCAGAAAATTGAAAAATAGTGTTTTGCAAAGAAACTCTTCAAGTATAGTTCAAGGCTACAGCCGGCGTCATAACAGGGCACAGCTTTATAACAGAGAGAGACAGTGGCAGGTAAAGGGATTCACCTTTCCTCCTCTGCAGAATGACCTCAATGTATTGATGCACTCAAAGCCAGCTCAGTACAATCTTGAATCCTATTCCATTTGCTTTGACATTCATCTAGACAGTATATATACTAACCTTTGTTGAAGGTCATTGTAAACACCAACACATGTCGTATGCCTATCATGTTAGACGTTATTCAAATTTCAAACATGTTTCATTTCCGTGTTTTTGGAATTTGAAACATTACACTGAAATTGCTGCTCGTATCATTTTACATATATTTCAGCCACATCCTGTATAACCGATGCTCATTATAAACATACATATTAAACTGTAGCTCCGCTCAGAGAGCCCTTGGAGCCAATTCCTCTTTTGGCTCATTATCTATCGTTGCTGGGGAAACCACCAGATTCAGTTGAGTGTTTTAGGCTATTATTTCTCCTGATGCTGTGTCTTAGTCACACCATGCTTGATTCTGCTAGTTAAGCACTCTGGTTCTGCACGCACATACGCACGCACTATAGCTCTCTGCTCTGCGGCTTCATGTCTGTAGTCTGCCCTATTCAAGGCTGGCCTGGGCAGCATTTGTATGCCTGACAGAGTGGGGCTCTTTTTAATTGGAAAAGCTCCTCTTAAAGACTTAAAAACTAATTTATGTTCCTGAGAGCTGAGATCAAATGGTACGCAGGAGGGAGGAGGGGGTGAAAGGGGGTGAGGGGGGTGGAGGGAGAAGAGATGGGGAAGAGAGATCACAGGGGGTCGGCTATATGTCTAGTCCACTCAGAGCTGGGTTGGAGAAGGGAGGCTAAAACCCCCTCTCTTTATCACTGTAATACTGTAACCACATTGGACTTCAGAAACTGCAACATCTCAACATCTCGCTTCACCCACACTATGTGTGTAGCACCCCCTTTACTGCACTGGACTGTCAGGACTCATCTCACTCACATAATCTGAACAGTTTTAACTCGCACACGGTTTATGGTAAGAATGAGCTATATAGATAACACAGATTATGATATCAAACTAATCTAGTTCTCACACAATAATACACATTCAAGTGTTCATTCTCATCAGTAACCACAGCGTTCTCTCAGAATTACCCATGATGCAATGTTTTGATCAAATCAAAGTTTATTTGTCACGTGCGCCGAATACAACAGGTGTAGGTAGACCTTACAGTGAAATGCTTACTTACAGGCTCTAACCAATAGTGCAAAAAAGGTGTTAGGTGAACAATAGGTAAGTAAAGAAATAAAACAACAGTAAAAAGACAGGCTATATACAGTAGCGAGGCTATTAAAGTAGCGAGGCTACATACAGACACTGGTTAGTCAGGCTGATTGAGGTAGTATGTACAGGTAGACATGGTTAAAGTTACTATGCATATATGTTGAACAGAGAGTAGCAGTAGCGTAAAATAGGGCTTGGCAGGTGGTGGGTGGCGGGACACAATGCAGATAGTAGGTGTAGCCAATGTGCGGGAGCACCGGTTGGTCGGGCTAATTGAGGTAGGATGTACATAGTTAAAGTGACTATGCATATATGATAAACAGATAGTAGCAGCAGCGTAAAAAGAGGGGTTGGGGGGGCACACAATGCAAATAGTCCGGGTAGCCATTTGGTTACCTGTTCAGGAGTCTTATGGCTTGGGGGTAAAAACTGTTGAGAAGCCTTTTTGTCCTAGACTTGGCACTCCGGTACCGCTTGCCATGCGGTAGTAGAGAGAACAGTCTATGACTGGGGCGGCTGGGCTCTTTGACAAATTTTCGGGCCTTCCTCTGACACCACCTGGTGTAGAGGTCCTAGATGTCAGGAAGCTTGGCCCCAGTGATGTACTGGGCGGTACGCACTACCCTCTGTAGTGCCTTGTGGTCGGAGGCCGAGCAAATTGCCGTACCAGGCAGTGATGCAACCATGATCTCGATGTTGCAGCTGTAGAACATTTTGAGGATCTCAGGACCCATGCCAAATCTTTTCAGTCTCCTGAGGGGAAATAGGCTTTGTCGTGCCCTCTTCACGACTGTCTTGGTGTGTTTGGACCATTCTAGTTTGTTGTTGATGTGGACACCAAGGAACTTGAAGCTCTCAACCTGCTCCACTACAGCCCCGTCGATGAGAATGGGGGTTGTACTTGGTTCAGGGATGTAATGTTGCTGTGAGCCACGGGTGAGTCAGGTATAAACCTGCAGCTGCTCAGACATGTACACACACACATGCACATAAACACACATGCACGTACAAAGAGAGCTCAAAAACAAGGCCTCTGGGCTACCTTCCTCCTCTTCAAAACAAAAAGACATCAAGACAGCCAAAGGGAATCTGATGACATGGCCTCACTTTGACTCTTTTCTTACCTTGACTGAAAGGGGCCACTCATCAGACAGCTGCTCACAGGGCTTCTTTAGGTGTTATCGAGCAGAGACATTCTTCTTCTATTCAATCCCTTGCCTCCAGGATTATAGGCAGGGCCTGGAGGACATTTTCCTACTTGTATGGATGAATTATATTCAACACAAGGTCACAGTCATTAGAATGCAGTAACGGGTGATGAGTCACCATGATAAACATCATGCAAAATTGAATAAGAAAAGACAATACCACAGTCCTAGCATTGTGATGGATATTATCCAATTCACATTTATTCTGCCAATAATACCAAGAATGTGTAAAGAAGTGCTGCAAATGTACTGTTAGGCTCACAATGACTGACTCACAAGAGCTGGAGGTTTAGAATAGACTGTCTATTCAAAATCCTCATCCAAATCCCCCTAACAACACATCTCACGCACACCAAGCTAACATTAGACTTATATTACACATCTGTTATGTAAATGAAAGTTCACTTAAATAACACTACCCTATGGACTGTGGCCAAACAGATGACCTGTCCAATTCAACATTTGGTTACATTTTGAAGTGTAATGTAGTCTTGGATGACCAGTTCAATTCCATATTGGTATGGTTCTTAAACATAATGTATAATGGACCAGGTATAAGGTATAAGGACCAGGTGTCCAATCTGCCCCGTGGGTCCTGTCTGTACTGGGGGGGGGGGGGGAGAATGGAGAAGGGGGCTCTAGCAGAAATGAAGAGAGACAATAAAACAGACAGACAGCAAAAATGTGAAGCAGCTTGATCTTGAGACTCTTCTTCTTCTTACAAGATGGGATTTTCACGGAACATGAAAGCAAACTCACTCAGCTACAGTCAAAGTACCTGAAGGTATAAAAACCAAAGCTTACCTCTTAAATAAATCTTAGAAAGGAACAAACCGTTTTTCTTCCTTTTTCTTCCAGTTGCTGCTGCTTTTAGACTACTCCTCCAGTGGGAGTGTGACAGTGCAGTGAAGGGAAAAGGTTTTGCTCAGCCTGCGGCGAATCCTCATGGTAGCAACCTGATGGCAGGCGACGGTGATATCGCTAGACTCTGTGTTTGCGTTTGTGTGAGTGTGTGTGTGTGTGTGTGTGTTTGTGAGTGTGTGTGTGTGTGTGTGTGTGTGTGTGTGTGTGTGTGTGTGTGTGTGTGTTGCAACCTCTGGGAGACATGTCTCTAGTTAGCTGTGAGATGTGAGATCTGTTCAGTGTGGATTACAGGAGAGCAAAGAAGTGAGAGAAGTGAATTATAAAATTATAGATTTAGTTATTTTCAGAAAGGACCTTAAGAGAGGAGCTAAAATTAGCAGCTGTGTGATGTAATGGGTTTTGACCAACAGCCAACAACATCTTACATCTATTTGTGGGCACAGCTAATAATACAACAACTGCTGCTTGGAGGTTTTTATGAGCTTCATCTATGAGTCATTCCTGGATCTCTGTGCAGTCAAGAGAGACACAGTTGTGTTTCTATGATATTTGTCCACCACACACTGTTCACCTCAAGACAAAACAAGCCACAAGAAGACCGTAGGGAGGATCAAAGAACTCCCCTGAGAGGACAAATAATCCTGCCAGTCCTGGGGTAATTCACACACCCGTTCAGACGTCTGCTCTCCCCGGCTAATTACTTTTACCCTAACTATCACAAAACTCTGCTTTTTCAATCAGTTTCCCTGCTCCCTGTTTTATAGTCATAAAGCCTGATGACTCTCCTCATGAGTTTGGCCATTAAGGAGAAAAGAAAATGGACTAGATAATCTGGGTAGAGGAGGTCTGTTTGTTTGTGTGTGTGTGTGTGTGTGTGTGTGTGTGCACCAGGTAGGATGACTCTATCAAGTCCCTAATGGAGAAACCCTGCTGGGGGAGGTACTTGTCGTCTGGAAGAGGGTAGTGAGAGGGAGCACAGACCCACATTACAAGCCCAAATGGCCCTATTGTCAACCCGCAGTGGAAAAACTGCCCATGCTAGATTAGATAACCTAGGGCCCTCAACAACAACAATGAGGCTGTGTGTGTGTGAGAGAGAGAGAGAGAGAGAGAGAGAGAGAGAGAGAGAGAGAGAGAGAGAGAGAGAGAGAGAGAGAGAGAAAAGATAGGGAGAAAGTTGGCAAATAAAGAGAGGGAAAAGACTGGGTGAGAGGCAATGACGATAAATGTGTGACTGAAAACAGATGATTTCCTATTTAACACTCCATTGAGTTCCCCCATTATTCTGGGTCCTGGCTGGAGCCATGATGGTGACAGTAGTTTACCCCTGGTTCACAATAACAGCCATCTGCAGCCACACACTGCTGCCTCAATTTCCCCACAATGGAGCCACTGAGAATATCAGACATGCTGCAGTCCACTGGAGAGTGCGTGTACACTGGAGTGTGTGTCTATGTTTGTGTGTGGGTGTGTGTCTGTGTGTGTGCACAGTACCCTGCCCGACAGACTAACAGCAATCAACAGCCCACCCATCAACATCTCAGTAATAGGGAGAATGGGTTCAAAAGGCGACATTGTCAACAGATGTTTTCTGTGGAAATGATCTTGCAGTGAAAATTGGAGGGACTTTTCATTTTCTAGTCTGACAGAATAGCATCCAGTAATGGAGGAATAGCGGGAGAGAGGGGAAGAGGGAGAGAGGGGAAGAGGAATAGAGGGAGAGAGGGAGAGAGGGGAAGAGGAATAGAGGGAGAGAGGGGAAGAGGGAGAGAGGGGAAGAGGAATAGAGGGAGAGAGGGGAAGAGGGAGAGAGGGAGAGAGGGGAAGAGGAATAGAGGGAGAGAGGGAGAGAGGGGAAGAGGAATAGAGGGAGAGAGGAGAAGAGGGAGAGAAGGAGAGAGGGGAAGAGGGAGAGAGGGAGAAATGGGAAGCGAAGGAGAGAGGGGAAGAGGGGGAGAGGGGAAGAGGGAGAGAAAGAGAGAGGGAGAGAGCTTTTCATGTTCGCTTCACACACATTGTGTCTGATTCTGGTGTGTGGTAACAGACTGTAATGGTGGACCAGAATTTAATTATTTGTTTTTCCTGTTTAATAAAACCCATAGATCCAGAAACAAATACCAACAGATACCAGGTAGCAGTTTTAATGTGTGCACAAGTCTTAGTAATACTATCACAGTCAAGGAAGGGGAAACACACACATCCATCAGTGTGCTTGGGCGCGTGAGCTCGTGAGAGGGAAAAGGAGAGAGAGAGAAGAGAGAGAAAGTGTAAGAGAAAGAGAGATAGAAAGAGCAAGAGAGAGACAGAGGGGCAGACAGAGAGATGGTGGGAGGGAGAAGGAGAGAGAGAAAGAGGGATAGCCAGATGGAGAGTTGGTGGGAGACGGGGGAATGTGACACTGAGACTGTGTGGAGGATAATGAGACACAGTGGCAGCCTGGGCCTCGGTATGCTTTAGGACTGTTTGCCAAACAATGAGGCCCTGCAAACCCAATTAAAGGGCAGATTTCCCCCAGGAAGAAAGAAAATGTGAAATTATCCCTGCTTGTTAAAGCTGTCACTTAATTTCAATCAAATTATTACTTATGATCCCTGGGACCTCTCGGCTAATTGTTTTTTTTCTCTCTCTCTCTCCTCTGCTTAGGTTTCAGTGACAGGAAGAGGCTGTTCTCTGTCTGGTGAATGGGTTTATCATAGATAGCAGAGCATTTACTATTCGATGTGTGTCTGACTTTAGATGCATAATTTCTCTACTGTGGCTTACGGCCAATATTCATTGTAAAGTGAACTACACTGTGATCCTTTTTTACAGTGTCAGCAGTAGGGGCTATATTTAGATGGTTGTACTTTGTATTTCTCGATGGCTGATTATCGAGGTCCACATTTTTCCCTTTTGCATCCGTTTCCTTTTTCATGCGACTTTTCTGTTGGTTATCTTCACTAGGGTAGGGGGCAGCATTCGGAATTTTGGATGAAAAGCGTGCCCAAATTAAACTGCCTGCTACTCAGGCCCAGAAGATAGGATATGCATATAATTAGTATATTTGGATAGAAAGAGGAAAATCCAACCAGGATGTACTATTATTTTGAAAGGCTGTTTTTCCATTGAAAGCCTATCCACCATACAAAGACTTGGGACCCAGTTCACGGTCTCTATGGCTTCCTCTACATGTGGCCAGTCTTTAGACATTGTTTCAGGCTTTTACTCTGAAAAAATGAGGGAGATACAGCACTTTCAATCAGTGGCCAGTGGACATTTCCATTTATCAGCCATGCTCCTGATCGGGAATGCACATTTCTTGTTTCTCCTTTCCTATTGACTAAGTTTTGTCCGGTTGGAATATTATTGATTATTTGTGACAAAAACAACCGGAGGATTGATTTTAAACATTGTTTGGCATGTTTCTACTAACTTTTATTGTACTTTTTTCAACTTTTCGTCTGGACTTGTGCACGTGCCTTAAGCATTTGGATTACTTGACAAAACGTGCGAACAAAAAGGAGGTATTTGGTCATAAAGAGGGACATTATCGAACAAAACAAACATTTATTGTCTAACATGGAGACCTGGGAGTGCCACCAGATGAAGATCATCAAAGGTAAGTGATTCATTTTAATGCTATATCTGACTTTTGTGACACTCTCCTTGGCTGGAAAATGGCTGTATGGGTTTCTGTGCCTAGGTGCATACCTAACATAATCGCAAAGTGTGCTTTCTCCGTAAAGCCTTTTTGAAATCTGACACAGCGGTTGCATTAAGGATAA
The DNA here is from genome assembly GCF_045791955.1 of Oncorhynchus clarkii lewisi. NCBI lineage: Eukaryota > Metazoa > Chordata > Actinopteri > Salmoniformes > Salmonidae > Oncorhynchus > Oncorhynchus clarkii. The sequence continues at coordinate 18,334,355 of NC_092148.1, read as the reverse complement.
GTTTATCTTTATTTGTATGTTTAACACTTGTATCGTTTATCAATGTTTATGATGAGTATTTCTGTAATTTGATGTGGCTCTCTTCCCTTTCACCGGATGTTTGTTTGAGACAACATAATCGCATGGTGTGCATTTGCAGTAAAGCCTTTTTGAAATCGGACACTGTAGTTGGATTTACAAGAAGTTTATCTTTAAAATGGTATATAATACTTGTATGTTTGAGGAATTGTAATTATGGGATTTCTGTTGTTTTGAATTTGGCGCCCTGCAATTTCACTGGCTGTTGTCGGGGTGGGACACTAGCGTCCCACTTGTACCAGAGAGGTTATTGAGATGTCTGCCAAAGCTACATTTTGCTGTTAACAGACAGACAAAGGACTTTAATGTTCCATTGGATTATCACAGTATCACATTGTGTTGAGAAACATAAACTGTTGTGGCCTTGTGCTCCACAGAGAGCAATGAGGAGTAAGTAAGTAAGCTATCCATAGAGAGACAGAGGTTCTAATGTAGCTGACTACTGTGACATAGAGCTGCTATCCATAGACAGACAGAGGTTCTAATGTAGCTGACTACAGTGACATAGAGCTGCTATCCATAGACAGGTTTTAAGGCTTTAGGGTTGTTGACTCCCAGCCTGGAGATCAGAGCGATGTCAACTTACCAACATTACCAACATTATTTGTTCGCACCACCACCCAGGGCATTTGATCTGATTCCAGAGGCCGACCCAAAACAACGTCTCCACAGAAGAGGTGGACGGAGCGGCCTTCTGGTCAGACTTTGGAGGCGCGCATTAACATCTGCTAACCATGTGTATGTGACCAATAAAATGTGATTTGATTTGATTGTATCACTAATGAAAGTCTTCTGTGATTTAATATGGAGGAAGAAGAGCAAATCAGTTGCTGTGAATGAGCACTGTTTTGCTATTTAGAGGAAGGCCTTCCTGAAAGTCACACAGAGCTACGCTGCAGCAGTAAATCAACACTATAACTATTCCAGAGGGGAAAAGGGTCTCGTCTTGAATTGACTTCCTCCATGACAGAGTTTGGAGAGATGAGTTCACACATACTGTTTAATCTAGATGCGCACACACGCACGCACGCACGCACGCACGCACACACACACACACACACACACACACACACACACACACACACACACACACACACACACACACACACACACACACACTGCCCATGGAATATGGGAATGCAAGGCTTATTGTGTACATGATTTAAACTTACAGTAGAAACACAATCATTGCTTAAACTTACTATAGTAACACAAAAACCTTGCATCCATCGGGACACAAATGCCAGCCTGCAGATCAATTCAAATCCAATCACATTTTATTTGTCACCTGGTTCAGAAACAATAGGTGTGGAGTAAAAGTGAAATACTTACTTTTCAAACAATCCAAAAATGTCAATAAAAAATAGGAATATTGACAATAAATACACAGTGAATAACGAATAACAGTAACGCGTAAAAATAGCATGGCTATATACAGGGAGTACCAGTACTGAGTCGATGTGCAGGAGTACGAGGTAATTGAGGTACAGTAGCTATGTACATACAGTGGGGGTAAAGAGAACTAGGCAACAGGATTGTGAAAGTGTGTGTGTGTGTGTTGTGTGTCTGTGTGAGTGTTTGTGTGGGGTCAGTATGAATGTCTGCACATGGTGTGTGTGTGTGTGTGTGTGTGTGTGTGTGTGTGTGTGTGTGTGTGTGTGTGTGTGTGTGTGTGTGTGTGTGTGTGTGTGTGTGTGTGTGTGTGTGTGTCAGTGAGTGTGTGGACAGAGTCCAGTGTGTGCCCATACTGTCAGTCTATCTGACACAGATCACTAAGAAACATGCCTCCGATTCCTGCAGACAGATATTTCTAGCATGAATACTTCAAAAGATGTTCCCTCGGCAGTCTTCAATCTTCCCACCCTGAGGAAATCTGAAGCAGAGGATTAGCTTTTCTAATTTGTGAATTGAAACTTACGTCATTGTCTCCATTTAATCAGGACCTTGTTTCAGACCTGCAACAAAAAAAGCTTGAGGAAGGAAGGAAGGAAGGGAAGGCAGAGAGAGAAAGGGAGAAACACACAGTGGTGTATTATAGAGAAATGGATTAAAAATAATATCATATCACACTCTGTTGAAAAGAGGCCTAATCTGGTAGAGGAGAATGGAAGGAAGATTCCATTGAACAGAAGAATAATTAAGGGAAATCTATTACGGCTTTGCTAATGAATTTAAATAGGAAGAGATCCATCTCTCCAAGGTAACTATGGGCTCCATGAGAAGATAATAGAGCTGAAGAAATCATCACTTCACTGTTAATGTCTAAAGCTGTACAGCACATGGCTGTAACACTCTAGTAATGAGGCTGCAGGCTGTAGTGCTGTGTTGTGGAGCTAATGCTATAGATAGTATGGTGCATAATATGATGTTGTATTTATCCACTGAATGACTGGTGCTACTGGCTGTAGTGCTGTACAGTAGTATGGTGTACTGGTGCATATGATGCTGCCATTCTCTACTCAAATATTGTTTTGTTTATCAAATCAATCAATTCAAACTTTATTTGTCACATGCGCCGAATACAACCGTGAAATGATACTTACATGCCCTCAATTAACAGTGCAGTTCAAGAAGGTTTAAGAAAATATTTACCAAATAAACGGAAGTAAAAAATGATAAAAAGTAACACAATAAATAACAATAATGAGGCTATATACAGGGGGTACCGGTAGTGAGTCAATGTGCAGGGGTACAGGTTAGTTGAGGTAAATAGTGTGTGTGTGTGAGGGGGGTCAATGTAAATATTCTGGTGGCCATTTGATTAATTGTTCAGCAGTCTTATGGCTTGGGGGTAGAAGCTGTTAAGGAGCCTTTTGGTCCTAGACTTGGCGCTCCGGTACCGCTTGCAGTGCGGTAGCAGAGAAAATAGTCTATGACTTGGGTGACTGAAGTCTCTGATTTTTTGGGCTTTCCTCTGACAGGTCCTATTATATAGGTCCTGGATGGCAGGAAGCTTGGCCCCAGTGATGTACTGCGCCGTACGCACTACCCTCTGCAGCGCCTTACGGTCAGATGCCAAGCAGTTGCCATACCAGGCGGTGATGCAACCGGTCAGGATGCTCTCGATGGTGCAGTTGTAGAATGGTGGTGCAGTTGTAGAGGATCTGAGGACACATACCAAATTTTTTCAGTCTCCCGAGGAGGAAAAGGTTTTGTCGTGCCTTGTTCACGACTGTCTTAGTGTGTTTGGACTATGATAGTTTGTTGGTGATGTGGACACCAAGAAACTTGAAGCTCTCGACCCGCTCCACTACAGCCCCGTCGATGTTAATGGGGGCCTGTTCGGCCTGCCTTTTCCTGTCGTCCACGATCAACACCTTTGTCTTGCTCACATTGAGGGAGAGGTTGTAGTCCTGGCACCACACTACCAGGTCTCTGACCTCCTCCCTATAGGCCGTCTCATCGTTGTCGGTGATCAGGCCTACCACTGTTGTGTCGTCAGCAAACTTAATGATGGTGTTGGATTTGTGTTTGGCCACACAGTCGTGGGTGAACAGGGAGTACAGGACATCTACATAGCTATTGTGTATTTTGATGGTTTATGTTTGCTATAGTTCCTTGAGATCTTTGGTAAACTGTTGAATACTAGTCTTTGGTATATACAGAATCCCTTGATACACGTACATTATGTAAATATTTGCCCAAATCCTTTAATGATTTAAATAATGGCATTTTGTTTGATGTGTAATTTTTTTGGTAAGTCATCATTGTGTGAGATGGCCATCATCTCGTTTAGGAACTTGAGCGTGTCTGTGTCACGCCCTGACCTGAGATATCTGTTTTCTTTATATTTTGATTAGGTCAGGGTGTGACTAGGGTGGGTACGCTAGTTTTGTATTGTCTAGGGTTTTTGTATTGTCTAGGGTTTTTGTAATTCTATGTTGGCCTGATATGGTTCCCAATCAGAGACGTCTGTTTATCGTTGTCTCTGATTGGGGATCATATTTAGGTAGCCATTTGGTGTTTGTGGGATCTTGTTCTATGTTTATTTGCCTGTCTGCACAATTCGTATAGTGTCACGTTTCGTTTGTTTTGTGGAGTTTCGGTTTTATTAAAAACATGTGGAACTCTACTCATGCTGTGCCTTGGTCTCATCTTTATAACGAACGTGACAGGCTGAGGTGCACCCATGACCAGCTCTGAAACCAGATTGCATAGCGGAGATGGTACGGTGGGATTCGAAATAGTCGGTAATCTGTTAACTTGGCTTTCGATGGTTCATTGAACAAGCACGTGAAACAGGGTTTAAACCCTTTACAATGAAGATCTGTTAAGTTATTTGGATTTTTACGAATTATCTTTGAAAGACAGGGTCCTGAAAAAGGGACATTAGTTTATTAGTAGGAAAACAGCGCATGCTTTACAGGTTATTAACATTCAGTGTGTAGGGTGAGAATCCTGACATTTGGTCAGTGTGTGTGTGAAAGGAAGCTTGTTGAACTTGTAGAATGGTTCATTGAGGTACATGAGCGTGTTCAAGAGATGCCTAACCAGGATCAATAGACAGCGATGATGCTGGGCTGGAGTGGACCAGAGGAGAGGCCCTGTACTCATCACCCAGTCATCTCTACACATTTGGGTCGCTGACTTGGAGATTTGCACACAGTTGTTGGCAACCACCAGACAGTCATCTTCAAGACTAATTTCAGAAATATGTTTTAGACGGTGATGGGGTGGAGAGAGAGAGAGAGGGAGGGAGAGCAAATTGTCATTACAATGGAAAACAACAGCCATAATAAAGCTAGGTTTAACAGTCAATCTTCTCTCCTATTGAGCCTAAGTCTCATGACCAGATTGTAATGGTTAAAGGTTAAAGGTGCAGTCGGTCTCTTACTCTGTTCTATTGTTACTTCCTTTTATTGACCGTTTTTATCTTCAAACATAAAATTACCTTTAGTTGAACAGAGATTTTTCTACATTTATAATTTGTAAGAGGTCATCAGAGGCAGATTGGAGGAGAACAGTCAGCTCCATAGGAAATATTTAGAAGTAAAATGTTTCATTTTGGTTAAAAGCAAAGAACATTAAACCATCTGGAATATGGCCTGAGGCAGTCACAGAAATAAGCAACAGCCTCAACGGAGTCCTCTCTCTGCTCAGAACTGGCGCGCACACACACACACACACACACACACACACACACACACACACACACACACACACACACACACACACACACACACACACACACACACACACACACACATACACACACACACACACACACACACACACACACACACACACACACACACTCACTCACTCTCACTCTGTCTCTGCTGTAACCACTTACCATTCTCTGAGTTGTTTAAACACTGTTTAATGTTTACTATACTGTTCGATAGTGTTGAACAGCCACAAAACAGTATTCAGGTTGTTCAATAGAATATTGAACATCTAACATACATCAAGGTGTTTCTAGTTTATACTGAGAGAGAAACCTTCCATGGTGCCATGGAGACATTTAAATGACCTGTAGTTTGGCCCCTCCCCTATGTCTCCTCCTGAGAACCTCCACAGTCCCATAGTGCACTGCAGCTGGCCATCCCGACAACAGCCAGGGTTGATTGAAAGCTGTAGTAAGTCATTGAGTAAGTCCTTCCGTGTTCTCTCTGTCACCTTCACTCCCCCTAGGCTGCCACATACCCGTAACAAACTCCTTACTCAATATGCCAGCCCACAATAACACCCAGAGACAGGCCAATTGTATGATTCATTTAGCTCAATAAAGAGCCTTTATTAAAGTTTACTTACTTATCAGCAAGAGGCTGTGTGTGTGTTATTGGGCCTGCTCCTGCGAGCTGTGGAGAATTGGAGCTGATGGAGAGACTAGAGGTGTAGAGAAAGGGAGGAATGGATGGATTGGAGGGGGCTCACTCTGCTCCTGCTGAGTATGTTACCTGGATGAGCAGGGTGTAGTCAGGATATCTGAAACACAGACACACCGATCTCATATCAACACCAGGATTCAGTTTATATAACTCTAAATTTCACAGGAATATGCACCGTCACGATTGCCTCCACAATTAGACATCCCTCTAGTTCTCCGCAGTAAGGCCTACAACAACATGGCAGTACAACACGGCAGAACAGAGGATCTTGGTGCTTGTTTTGCCCACTAATAGATATCATGTCTATGGGGAGAGCAAGCGGGGGGTTGAGATGGAGAGAGAATGAGAAGAAGAGAAGAGAGAGAGCAGAGAGAGACGGGAGACAGAGGTGGGAGGGAAGGGGGAATGTCAGGGTGATTTAGATGTGAGTGAGAGGGGAGAGAGGGTGAGGAGACACAGGCCCGGGGCCTCAGCTCTGGCTGGTGAGAGACAGATTTTAATCAGAGAGGCTGGAGAGCCAGAGGCCCCCCAGGGGCCCTGCGCATGGCATGGCATTACAGACAAAACAACACCAGCACCCAGACGACTAGCCTAGCCCCCAAATAAAAGATGACCCTGCCAACACACATCACCATCATCATCATCCAGCCCACTGCTACCTTAATCTGGCTCATCCTCCAACACTAATTAACTTCATTGAGGGGCTAAATGACACATCCTAGGTTAACTTCATTGAGGGGCTAAATGACACATCCTAGTTTAACTTCATTGAGGGGCTAAATGACACATCCTAGTTTAACTTCATTGAGGGGCTAAATGACACATCCTAGTTTAACTTCATTGAGGGGCTAAATGACACATCCTAGTTTAACTTCATTGAGGGGCTAAATGACACATCCTAGTTTAACTTCATTGAGGGGCTAAATGACACATCCTAGGTTAACTTCATTGAGGGGCTAAATGACACATCCTAGTTTAACTTCATTGAGGGGCTAAATGACACATCCTAGTTTAACTTCATTGAGGGGATAAATGACATATCCTAGTTTAACTTCATTGAGGGGATAAATGACACATCCTAGTTTAACTTCATTGAGGGGCTAAATGACACATCCTAGTTTAACTTCATTGAGGGGATAAATGACATATCCTAGTTTAACTTCATTGAGGGGATAAATGACATATCCTAGTTTAACTTCATTGAGGGGATAAATGACACATCCTAGTTTAACTTCATTGAGGGGCTAAATGACACATCCTAGTTTAACTTCATTGAGGGGCTAAATGACACATCCTAGTTTAACTTCATTGAGGGGCTAAATGACACATCCTAGTTTAACTTCATTGAGGGGCTAAATGACACATCCTAGTTTAACTTCATTGAGGGGCTAAATGACACATCCTAGTTTAACTTCATTGAGGGGATAAATGACACATCCTAGTTTAACTTCATTGAGGGGCTAAATGACATATCCTAGTTTAACTTCATTGAGGGGCTAAATGACATATCCTAGTTTAACTTCATTGAGGGGCTAAATGACACATCCTAGTTTAACTTCATTGAGGGGCTAAATGACACATCCTAGTTTAACTTCATTGAGGGGATAAATGACACATCCACATTTTTCTTTAGTCTTGTTATCTTTATTTTCTTTAATAGTAGGCCTTGTGATTTTTGGGAATAGTCAGATCAGAGTCATCATTATATGTGATTTAAAAACTAAATCAAAAGATTAGCATGTTAAGTAATGAATGAATGAATAGTTTAATTTTCATTTAACTTAGCTTCCTGCATTTTAGTTTTTTAATCTGAAGCCAATGGTCTGTCAATGGCGAGGGCAGGTTCTTTGTTTGGTGTAGTGATGCACTGTATTATCCTAACGTGACATGGAAAGTATTTAAACCCCTTGACTTTTTAAAAACATTTTGTTACATTACAGCTTTATTCTAAAATGGATTAAAAAGCATTTTTTCCCTCATCAATCTACACACAACACCCCATAATGACAAAGCAAAAACGGGTTTTTAGAAATTGCTGCTAATTTATTTAAAAACATATATATACTGTATATATCATATTTGCATACGTATTCAGACCCTTTACTCAGTACTTTGTTGAAGCACCTTTGCCAGCAATTACAGCATTGAGTCTTCTTGGGTATGGCGCTTCAAGTTTTGCACATCTGTATTTGGGGAGTTTTTCCCATTCTTCTCTGCAGATCCTCTCAAGCTCTGTCAGGTTGGATGAGGAGCTTTGTTCAATCGGGTTCATGTCCGGACTCTGGCTGGGCCACTCAAGGACATTCAGAGACTTGTCCTGAAGCCACTCCTGCTTTGTCTTGGCAGTATGCTTAGGGTCGTTGCCCTGTTGGGCGCTCTGGAGCAGGTTTTCGTCAAGGATTTCTCTATACTTTGCGCCGTTCATCTTTCCCTCGATCCTGACTCGTCTCCCAGTCCCTGCCGCTGAAAAACATCCCCACAGCATGATGCTGCCACCACCATGCTTCACCGTAGGGATGGTGCCAGGTTTCCTCCAAACATTGTCTTCCGGCGCCGACAGAGATGGCCGCCTCGTTTCGCGTTCCTGTGTTCTGCCTTTCCACCCAGGACAATGGATTGGATCCCAGCCGGCGACCCAAAACAACGACGTCGTAAAAGAGGCAAACGAAGCGGTCTTCTGGTCATGCTCCGGAGACGGGCACATCTCGCACCACTCCCTAGCATACTACTCGCCAATGTCCAGTCTCTTGACAACAAGGTTGATGAAATCCGAGCAAGGGTAGCATTCCAGAGAGACATCAGAGACTGTAACGTTCTTTACTTCACGGAAACATGGCTCACTCAAGAGACTCTATCGGAGTCGGTGCAGCCAGCTGGTTTCTTCACGCATCGCGCCGACAGAAACAAGCATCTTTCTGGTAAGAAGAGGGGCGGGGGGGTATAACTTATGATTAAAGAGACGTGGTGTGATCATAACAACATACAGGAACTCAAGTCCTCCTGTTCACCTGACTTAGAATTCCTCACAATCAAATGTCGACCGCATTATCTACCAAGGGAATTCTCTTTGATTATAATCACAGCCGTATATATATTCCACCCAAGCAGACACATCGATGGCCCTGAATGAACTTGATTATTTGACTCTATGTAAACTAGAAACCACATATCCTGAGGCTGCATTCATTGTAGCTGGGGATTTTAACAAGGCTAATCTGAAAACAAGACTCCCTAAATTATATCAGCATATCGATTCCGCAACCAGGGCTGGTAAAACCCTGGATCATTGTTATTCTAACTTCCGCGACGCATACAGTGCCTTGCGAAAGTATTCGGCCCCCTTGAACTTTGCGACCTTTTGCCACATTTCAGGCTTCAAACATAAAGATATAAAACTGTATTTTTTTGTGAAGAATCAACAACAAGTGGGACACAATCATGAAGTGGAACGACATTTATTGGATATTTCAAACTTTTTTAACAAATCAAAAACTGAAAAATTGGGCGTGCAAAATTATTCAGCCCCTTTACTTTCAGTGCAGCAAACTCTCTCCAGAAGTTCAGTGAGGATCTCTGAATGATCCAATGTTGACCTAAATGACTAATGATGATAAATACAATCCACCTGCGTGTAATCAAGTCTCCGTATAAATGCACCTGCACTGTGATAGTCTCAGAGGTCCGTTAAAAGCGCAGAGAGCATCATGAAGAACAAGGAACACACCAGGCAGGTCCGAGATACTGTTGTGAAGAAGTTTAAAGCCGGATTTGGATACAAAAAGATTTCCCAAGCTTTAAACATCCCAAGGAGCACTGTGCAAGCGATAATATTGAAATGGAAGGAGTATCAGACCACTGCAAATCTACCAAGACCTGGCTGTCCCTCTAAACTTTCAGCTCATACAAGGAGAAGACTGATCAGAGATGCAGCCAAGAGGCCCATGATCACTCTGGATGAACGGCAGAGATCTACAGCTGAGGTGGGAGACTCTGTCCACAGGACAACAATCAGTCGTATATTGCACAAATCTGGCCTTTATGAAAGAGTGGCAAGAAGAAAGCCATTTCTTAAAGATATCCATAAAAAGTGTTGTTTAAAGTTTGCCACAAGCCACCTGGGAGACACACCAAACATGTGGAAGAAGGTGCTCTGGTCAGATGAAACCAAAATTGAACTTTTTGGCAACAATGCAAGACGTTATGTTTGGCGTAAAAGCAACACACCATCCCCACTGTCAAACATGGTGGTGGCAGCATCATGGTTTGGGCCTGCTTTTCTTCAGCAGGGACAGGGAAGATGGTTAAAATTGATGGGAGGATGGATGGAGCCAAATACAGGACCATTCTGGAAGAAAACCTGATGGAGTCTGCAAAAGACCTGAGACTGGGACGGAGATTTGTCTTCCAACAAGACAATGATCCAAAACATAAAGCAAAATCTACAATGGAATGGTTCAAAAATAAACATATCCAGGTGTTAGAATGGCCAAGTCAAAGTCCAGACCTGAATCCAATCAAGAATCTGTGGAAAGAACTGAAAAGTGCTGTTCACAAATTGTCTCCATCCAAACTCACTGAGCTCGAGCTGTTTTGCAAGGAGGAATGGGCAAAAATTTCAGTCTCTCGATGTGCAAAACTGATAGAGACATACCCCAAGCGACTTACAGCTGTAATCGCAGCAAAAGGTGGCGCTACAAAGTATTAACTTAAGGGGGCTGAATAATTTTGCACGCCCACTTTTTCAGTTTTTACATTTTTTTAAAAAGTTTGAAATATCCAATAAATGTCGTTCCACTTCATGATTGTGTCCCACTTGTTGTTGATTCTTCACAAAAAAATACAGTTTTATATCTTACTGTTTGAAGCCTGAAATGTGGCAAAAGGTCGCAAAGTTCAAGGGGGCCGAATACTTTTGCAAGGCACTGTATAAGGCCCTCCCCCGCCCTCCTTTCGGAAAAGCTGACCGCGACTCAATTTTGTTGCTTCCAGCCTACAGACAAAGACTAAAACAGGAAGCTCCCTCGCTCTGGTCTGTTCAATGCTGGTCCAACCAATCTGATTCCACGCTTCAAGACTGCTTCGATTACGTGGATTGGGATATGTTCCGCATTGCGTCCAACAACAACATTGACGAATACACTGATTCGGTGAGCGAGTTCATTAGAAAGTGCATTGACAATGTTATACCCACAGCAACGATTAAAACATTCCCAAACCAGAAACCGTGGATTAATGGCAGCATTCGCGTGAAACTGAAAGCGCAAACCACTAGTTTTAACCAGGGCAAGGTGACCGGAAACATGACCGAATACAAACAGTGTATTTATTCCCTCTGCAAGGCAATCAAACAAGCTAAGCGTCAGTATAGAGACAAAGTAGAGTCGCAATTCAACAGCTCAGACACAAGAGGTATGTGGCAGGGTCTACAGTCAATCACAGATTACAAAAAGAAAACCAGCCCCGTCACGGACCAGGATGTCTTGCTCCCAGACAGACTAAACAACTTATTTTGTTCGATTTGAGGACAATACAGTGCCACTGACAAGACCCGCTACCAAAACCTGTGGACTCTCCTTCACTGCAGCCAATGTGAGTAAAACATTTAAACGTGTTAAGCCTCACAAGGCTGCAGGCCCAGACGGCATCCCCAGCCGCGTCCTCAGAGCATGCGCAGACCAGGTGGCTAGTGTGTTTACGGACATATTCAATCAATCCTTATCCCAGTCTGCTGTTCCCACATGCTTCAAGAGGGCCACCATTGTTCCTGTTCCCAAGAAAGCTAAGGTATCTGAGCTAAACGACTACCACCCCGTAGCACTCACTTCCGTCATCATGATTTGCTTTGAGAGACTAGTCAAGGACCAAATCACCTCCACCCTACCTGACACCCTAGACCCACTCCAATTTGCTTACCGCCCCAATAGGTCCACAGACGACGCAATCGCAACCACAATGCACACTGCCCTCACCCATCTGGTGGTGAGGGTAGGTAACAACATCTCCACCCCGCTGATCCTCAACACTGCGGCCCCACAAGGGTGCGTTCTGAGCCCTCTCCTGTACTCCCTGTTCACCCATGACTGCGTGGCCATGCACGCCTCCAACTCAATCTTCTATCATCCAAAAGGCGAGGTCAGTACAGGTGCATCAAAGCAGGGATCGAGATACTGAAAAACAGCTTCTATCTCAAGGCCATCAGACTGTTAAACAGCCACCACTAACACTGTAGTTCTTGACCAGGAGAGTCTTTCGGTGCCTTTTGCCAAAGTGGGCTGTCATGTGCCTTTTACTGAGGAGTGGCTTCTGTCTAGCCATTCTACAATAAAGGTCTAATTGGTGTAATTGGTGTAGTGCTGCAGAGATGGTTGTCCTTCTGGAAGATTCTCCCATCTTCACAGAAGAACTCTAGAGCTCTGTCAGAGTCACCATCAGTTTCTTGGTCACCTCCCTGACCAAGGCCCTTCTCCCCCGATTGCTCAGTTTGGCCAGCTCTTGGACGAGTCTTGGTGGTTCCAACCTTCTTCCTTTTAAGAATGATGGAGGCCACTGTGTTCTTGGAGACCTTCAATGCTGCAGACATCTTTTGGTACCCTTCCCCAGATCTGTGCCCTCTACGGACAATTCATTTGACATCATGGCTTGGTTTTTGCTCTGACCTTGCACTGTCAACTGTGGGACCTTATATAGACAGGTGTGTGCCTTTCCAAATCATATCCAATCAATTGAACATACCACAGGTGGAATCCAATCAAGGATCATTAATGGAAACAACTACAGTGCCTTGCGAAAGTATTCGGCCCCCTTGAACTTTGCGACCTTTTGCCACATTTCAGGCTTCAAACATAAAGATATAAAACTGTATTGTTTTGTGAAGAATCAACAACAAGTGGGACACAATCATGAAGTGGAACGACATTTATTGGATATTTCAAACATTTTTAACAAATCAAAAACTGAAAAATTGGGCGTGCAAAATTATTCAGCCCCCTTAAGTTAATACTTTGTAGCGCCACCTTTTGCTGCGATTACAGCTGTACGTCGCTTGGGGTATGTCTCTATCAGTTTTGCACATCGAGAGACTGAAATTTTTTCCCATTCCTCCTTGCAAAACAGCTCGAGCTCAGTGAGGTTGGATGGAGAGCATTTGCGAACAGCAGTTTTCAGTTCTTTCCACAGATTCTCGATTGGATTCAGGTCTGGACTTTGACTTGGCCATTCTAACACCTGGATATGTTTATTTTTGAACCATTCCATTGTATATTTTGCTTTATGTTTTGGATCTTGTGTCTCGTTGGAAGACAAATCTCCGTCCCAGTCTCAGGTCTTTTGCAGACTCCATCAGGTTTTCTTCCAGAATGGTCCTGTATTTGGCTCCATCCATCTTCCCATCAATTTTAACCATCTTCCCTGTCCCTGCTGAAGAAAAGCAGGCCCAAACCATGATGTTGCCACCACCATGTTTGACAGTGGGGATGGTGTGTTCAGGGTGATGAGCTGTGTTGCTTTTACGCCAAACATAACGTTTTGCATTGTTGCAAATAAATGTCGTTCCACTTCATGATTGTGTCCCACTTGTTGTTGATTCTTCACAAAAAAATACAGTTTTATATCTTTATGCTTGAAGCCTGAAATGTGGCAAAAGGTCGCAAAGTTCAAGGGGGCCGAATACTTTCGCAAGGCACTGTACATTTCGAGTCTCAAAGCGAAGGGTCTGAATTCTTAGGTAAATAAGGTTTTTCTGTTTTGTGGTTTCATACATTTGAAAAAATATCTAAAACCTGTTTTTCGCTTTGTCGTTATGGGGTATTGTGTGTAGATTGCTGAGGATTTATTTTTATTTAATCAATTTTAGAATAAGGCTGTAACTTAACAAAATGTGGAAAAGGTCAAGGGGTCTGAATACTTTCTTTGATTTATCTCTCAGGGAGAGAGAGAGAGAGAGAGAGAGAGAGAGAGAGAGAGAGAGAGAGAGAGCGCACAAGGGAGGGAGAGAGAGAGAGTGAGAGTGCGAGAGAGAGAGAGAGAGCGCACGGGAGCGAGAGAGAGCGAGAGAGGAGAGAGAGAGAGAACGAGAGAGAGAGGAGAGAGAGCGCGTGCACAGGAAAGAGAGAGAGAGAGAGAGAGGAGAGAGAGAGCTCGCGCACAGGAGAGAGAGAGAGAGAGAGAGAGAGAGAGAGAGAGAGAGAGCGCGCAGGGGAGAGAGAAGAGAAGGAGGCAGATTGAGGCGGAAGAATAGACAGCGTCAGGTGTAATGTTCATATTGGCTGACACAAGGGAAAAGCCAGCTTTTAAAGCGTTTAGCTTTAATTTCATTCAGGAGTGACATAATTGATTTTAATGAGATGTTTATAGAGTGAAGTGGCGCTGTTGCTAAATCATTTGCAAGGCTTGCTGCCTGCTTGGTTCTTCAGAGGCTCACACAGCACTGGGGAAAAGAGAGAAAAGCACTCAAGCATTCACTGCCAAAATTCACACAGTTCCCCTTCCCCCCCTCCCACCCACACTTCCTGTCTTTCTTCACTTTCACTTTTTACATCCATTCAACCTTGTGTAAACTAGCTGAATTTGTATTTTTTCTTGGTAATACTTTTTTCTTATTTACATGTTGTTTTTCTTTCTTTTCTGTACTAGTTATAGTAGATCCACATTGGTGCTAGTTGTCCATTAGGAACTGGCTGTAGGGATGCTAATAGCATTGTTCCCTGTGAATGTCCATTTGAGTTGTGTGTTTCTCATCCCACAAACCACCCGCTAGCATGGCATCCAACACACTTTTACCACAGTGAAAAATCACAGTGTCAGCAGTAGTAATAATGGCATCTCAGACTTAAACCACCCTCCCCACTTCCCCGTCCCAGCCAGTCCACTCCGTGGCCCACCTTCTCTGCACTGTGATTGACAGGTGCCACACTAAACCAGAGTGATTATAAAGACACTTCTCTCTGGGTTACTGAGGCAGTGTGGACAACATAGAATTGCCCCTTACCTATCCTTCACCCCCTCCACCCCTCAGGAAAAGACAGACTGTCACTCTGCAGCTGGCGACCACACCATTCCACCCCCCTGTCCTCCAGAGTGTCACCCACCCTGCAGCAGCTTCACTTCTCTTTTATCAACACCTTCTAAAATAGACATTATTAATATCACACATTTTATTCCTAAACTCCCACACCATGACACGACTGACAGTAACCACCCGCAACACCATATTATCATCCAAACTGCCTTCGCAACCGCTTCCGGCAAACAATCAGGACAAGGGTGGGGAAATGACAGGTTTAGGTCCTGATTTATTCAGCAGAACTGCGGTTTCCAACGGCAACCCCCAGGCATGATGTCCATACAGCAAACGTAAGGAGCTATTTTGATTGCTTTCCAATCAAGCGAGACAAACACTAATTAGATTTTTTTGAGGGACTGTGGAATTAGGGGTGTGGAACTTGGAGCGTGGATGACTGGCATTTCTCTCTGATAAGTTGCTCTCATATCAGTCTCCTTACGCACTTCTGTTTACTGTCAGCCGTTTATTATTACAGAGAGTGAAGGAGGAAGCTGCAGATTCTGAGAGAGTCCCAAACGCCACCTTATTCCCTATATAATACAGTGCTTTTGACCAGGGCCCATAGGGCACTATGTAGGAAATAGAGTGTCATTTGGTACACACCCAGTGTGTTTTCAGAGATTAGAGATGTCTGGGTTTATCATACCTTTTTATGATTGTTTGTCTAATGTGCTGTGTGCTGTAGATGTCATGTCGCCATGGTTATTTGGCATATTAGAAAATTGCCCTTTCTTTGCTTCTCTTGCCCTCTTCCCTGTTCCTTTCGCTCCTCTCTTTTTGTTTCCTATAATAACATTGTGCATCTTCATGGTGGAAGTCTCACAGTACAACTAAGTTAGGTAGGCAACGAGGATAAAACAGTTTGAATGGTTGACATCCCAATGAAATGAGATCTATATGGCACAGACATTCCATTGACTGTGATGTGATAATGTGATGATATGAATGATCTGTGATGTGGTTGGCGGGGATGATGACACATTGTCTCTCTTGTTGGAGACGGAAGCTGGTGTCATATTTCTGATAGTTGACATCCCACTGAGTTGGTGTGATGTAGCCTATTGACGGTGATGTGATGACATGAGGACACATTCTCTCTGTTGTTTCACAGACAGACGTTGCTCTCATGAACAGATGTGGGATCTTTATTTGATCACCCTGTTGCAAGAGAACTTTCCTGCAATGCAGAACATTTAAAACTTGTAGTATATTTGAGGTTTAAAAAGGCTTATGGATTTTGTAATTGCCACTGAAATTTTAGACTTGATATTCCCTTTTAGAAAAATGTATCAACCCCTACAAAAATCTCCATTACTTAGAATCCACATAATAATTCACATTTCTGTTGCTGCAGGATTATTTTCCTGTTGTAGCAAACTGACTCATATTAAGATCCTACATCTGTAGACTGATACATGTGGTGTGATCTAGTAATATGTGATGATTTGTGATGCGGTGATGACACATGGTCTCTCTGTTCCACATACAGACACTGCGTTCATGTCCGATGCTGTGACGTAGGCATCCAATTGACTGTGAAAATCAAATCAAATTGTATTGGTCACGTACACATATTTTCCAGATGTTATCGCAAGTGCAACAAAACGCTTCTGTTTCTGACTCCAACAGTGCAGTAATAAAGTGCCTGGCAGATATCTCAACTTGGATGTCAACCCACCACCTCAAGCACCAACCTTGACAAGACGGAGCTGCTCTTCCTCCTGGGGAAGGCCTGCCCGCTCAAAGACCTCTCCATCACGGTTGACAACTCCACAGTGTTGCCCTCACAGAGTGCAAAGAACCTTGGCATGACCCTGGATGTCACCCTGTCATTTTCTGCAAACATCAAAGCAGCGACTAGCTCCTGCAGGTTCCTGCTCTACAACATCCGTAGAGTACGACCCTACCTCACACAGGAAGTGGCGCAGGTCCTAATTCAGGCACTTGTCCTTTCCCGTCTAGACTATTGTAACTCGCTGTTGGCTGGGCTCCCCGCTTGTGCCATCAAATCCCTGCAACATATCCAGAACGCTGCAGCCCACCTGGTGTTAAACTTTCCCAAGTTCTCCTATGTCACCCTGCTCCTCAGCTTCCAGTCGAAGCTCGCATCCACTACAAGACCATGGTGCAACCTACACCCCAACCCGAGCACTCCATTCTGCCACCTCAGGTCTCTTGGCCCTTCCACCCCTACAGGAGGGCAGCTCCCACTCAGCCCAGTTCAAGCTCTTCTCTGTCCTGGCACCCCAATGGTGGAACCAGCTTCCCCCTAAAAACCTGAACCAGCACGTGCACTTGATCCTCCTGCCACCCTTTCTAGCTCTGACTATACTGATACCTAAAAAATGTAATATATATACAATGCGTTCAGAAAGTATTCATACCCCTTGACTTTCTCCACAATTTGTTGTGTTAAAGCCAGAATTTAAAATGTATGAAATTGAGATTTTCTGTCACTGTCCTACACACAATACCCCATAATGTCAAAGTGGGATTATGTTTTTAGAAAATAAAAAAATAAAATCAATTATAAATTAAAAGCTGAAATGTCTTGCGTCAATAAGTAATCAACCCCTTTGAAATGGCAAGCCTAAATAAGTTCAGAATTAAAAATGTGCTTAACAAGTCACACAATAAGTTGAGTGGATGCAATGTGTGTAATAATAGTGTTGAACATGATTTTTTAATTACTACCTCATCTCTGTACCATCAGTCCTGTGTCATGCCAACAGTAAAGCATCCTGATCCCATTCATGTGTGGGGTTGCTTCTCAGCCAACGGAGTGGGCTCACTCACAGTTTTGCCTAAGAACTCAGCCATGAATAAAGAATGGTACCAACACATCCTCTGAGAGCAACTTCTCCCAACCATCCAGGAACAGTTTGGTGACAAACAATGCATTTTCCATCATGATGGAGCACCTTTCCATAAGGCAAAAGTGATAACTAAGTGGCTCGGGGAACAAAACATTGATATTTTGGGTCCATGGCCAGGAAACTCCCCAGACCTTAATCCCATTGAGAATTTGTGGTCAATCCTCAAGAGGCGGGTGGACAAACAAAAAAACACAAATTCTGATAGCATGCCAGGACGGATTACAGAGATCTTGAAAAGAAGGGTCAACACTGCAAATATTGACTCTTTGCATCAACTTCATGTAATTGTCAATAAAAGCCTTTGACACTTATGAAATGCTTGTAATTATACTTCAGTATTCCATAGTAACATCTGACAAAAATATCTAAAGACACTCAAGCAGCAAACGTTGTGGAAATGAATATCGGTGTCATTCACAAAACTTTTGGCCACGACTGTAGATAGGGCGGGATAGAGTACCGGGTGGTAGTCAGCTAGCAACAGTGACTAAGTTCAGGGCAGGGTACTGGGCGGAGGCAGCCTAGTGGTGACTATTTAACAGTCTGATAGCCTGGAGATGGAAGCTGTATTTTAGTCTCTCAATACCAGCTTTGATGCACTTGTACTGTCTCCGCCTTCCAGATGGTAGCGGGGTGAACAGGCCGTGGCTCAGGTGGCTGAGCCCCTTGAGTTTCTGTGACACCGGTTGCTGTAGATGTCCTGGAAGGCAGGCAGTGTGATGCTTTGGACTGACCATACCACCCTCTGGAGAGCCCTGCTTTTGCGGACGGTGCAATTGCCGTACCAGGCGGTGATACAGTCCGACAGGATGCTCTCAATGGTGCACCTGTAGAAGTTTGTGAGGGTCTTAGAGAGGGGCCAAGACACATTTATTCAGTCTCCTGAGGTTGAAGAGGCACTGTAATGCCTTTTTCACCACACTGTCTGTGTGGATGGACCATTTCAGGTTTTCAGTGATGTGAACGCAGAGGAACTTGAGGATTTTCACCCTCTCCACTGCGGCCCAATCAATGTGGAGGGGGGCGTGCTCTCTCTGCTGTCTCCTAAAGTCCACGATCAGCTCCTTCATTTTGTTGATGTTGAAGGAGAGATTATTTTCATGGCCCAACTCCGCCAGGGCCCTCACCTCCTTCCTGTAGGCTGTCTCGTCGTTGTTGGTAATCAGGCCTACCACTGTTGTTTCATCAGCAAACTTTATGATTGAGTTGAAGATGTGAGTGACCACCCAGTCATGAGAGAACAGGGAGTACAGGAGGGGGCAGAGCATGCACCCTTGTGGGGCCCCCGTGTTCAGGAGCAGCGTGGTGGAGATGTTGTTGCCTACCCTCACCACCTGGGGTGAGCCCATCAGGAAGTCCAGGATCCAGTTGCAGAGGGCGGGTTTCAGACCCAGGGCCCTGATCTTAGTGATGATCTTGGAGGGCACTATTGTGTTGAAGGCTGAGCTGTAGTCAAAGAACATACTGTACATAGGTATTCCTGTTGTCCAGATGGGATGGGGCAGTGTGCAGTTCAATGGCGATTGCATCTGTGGATCTGTTGGGGCGGTTTGAAAATTGTAGTGGGCCTAGGGTGTCGGAAAAGATAGAGGTGACGTGATCCATAACTAGTCTCTCAAAGCACTTCATGATGACAAGAAGTGAGTGTTACGGGGCAATAGTAATTTAGTTCAGTTGCATTCACTTTCTTGGGTACAGGAACAATGGTGGACATATTGAAGCAAGTAAGGACAACAGACTGATGAAATTATACGAACAAAAATATAAACCCAACATGTAAAGTGTTTGTCCCATGTTTCATGAGCTGAAAGAAAAGATTCCAGAAATGTTCCATATGCTGAAAAAGCTAATTTCTCTCAAATGTTGGCCAGAAATGTATTTACATCCCTGTTAGCGAGCATTTCTCATTTTCCAAGATAATCCATCCACCTGACAGGTGTGGCATATCAAGATGCTGATTAAACAGCATGATCATTACACAGGTGCACCTTGTGCTGGGGACATTCAAAGGCCACTCTTAAAATGTGCAGTTTTGTCACACAAAACATTGTCACAGATGTCTCAAGTTTTGAGGGAGCGTGCAATTGCATTGCTGACTGCAGGAATGTCCACCAGAGCTGTTGCCAAATACTTTAATGTTAATTTCTCTAAAATAAGCCACCTCCAACATTGTTTTAGAGAATTTGGCAGTACGTCCAACCGGCCTCACAACTGCAGACCACGTGTAACCACGCCAGCCCAAGTGGGTGGGCCTATGCCCTCCCAGGCCCACCCATGACTGCACTCTTGCCCAGTCATGTGAAATCCATAGATTAGGGCCTTATTTATATATTTCAATTGACTGATTTCATTATGTGTACTGTAACTCCGTAAAAGCATTGAAATTGTTGCATGTTGCGTTTTATATATTAGTTCAGTATATATAAAACATTTAAATTCTACATTCTCTCTGTTGTTTCCCAGACGGACGCTGCGCTCATGTACGATGCCGTGCACGTGGTGGCCGTGGCCGTGCAGCAGTCTCAGCAGATCACTGTCAGCTCCCTACAGTGCAACAGACACAAACCCTGGCGCTTTGGGAACAGATTCATGGCCCTCATCAAAGATGTACGTAGTATTATACATTACACACCGGCCCACTGGAAAGGCAGGGGAGGGATGGACATGGAGAGAGAGAATGAATGAGTGAGAGAGAGCCTACACACACATAGGAGAGAGAGCATGAAAGAGAGAGAGAACGCCTACACACACATAGGAGAGAGAGAGAATGAATGAGTGAGAGAACACCTACACACACATAGGAGAGAGAGCATGAAAGAGAGAGAGAACGCCTACACACACATAGGAGAGAGAGCATGAAAGAGAGAGAGAACGCCTACACACACATAGGAGAGAGAGAATGAAAGAGAGAGAGAACGCCTACACACACATAGGAGAGAGAGAATGAATGAGTGAGTGAGAGAGAGCCTACACACACATAGGAGAGAGAGAGAATGAATGAGTGAGTGAGAGAACGCCTACACACACATAGGAGAGAGAGCATGAAAGAGAGAGAGAACGCCTACACACACATAGGGGAGAGAGCATGAAAGAGAGAGAGAAAGCCTACACACACATACGGGAGAGATTGAAAGAGAGAGAGAACGCCTACACACACATAGGGGAGAGATTGAAAGAGAGAGAGAACGCCTACACACACATAGGAGAGAGAGAATGAAAAAGAGAGAGAACACCTACACACACAGGAGAGAGAATGAAAGAGTGAGAGAACGCCTACACACACATAGGAGAGAGAATGAAAGAGTGAGAGAACGCCTACACACACATAGGAGAGAGAATGAGAGAGAGAGAACGCTTACACACACATAGGAGAGAGAGAATGAAAGAGTGAGAGAACGACTACACACACATAGGAGAGAGAGAATGAAAGAGTGAGAGAACGCCTACACACACAGGAGAGAGAATGAGAGAGAGAGAATGCTTACACACACATAGGAGAGAGAGATTGAATGAGTGAGAGAACACCTACACACACATAGGAGAGAGAGAATGAAAGAGTGAGAGAACGCCTACACACACATAGGAGAGAGAGAATGAAAGAGTGAGAGAACGCCTACACACACATAGGAGAGAGAGAATGAAAGAGTGAGAGAACGCCTACACACACATAGGAGAGAGAGAATGAAAGAGTAAGATAACGCCTACACACACATAGGAGAGAGAGAATGAAAGAGTGAGAAAACGCCTACACACACATAGGAGAGAGAGACACAAGAGAGACATACAGCGAGACAAGCTGGATGGGCACAAGGGGGCGATCAAAGAAATCAATGTAAATGAAAGAAAACGGCTTTGTTTTTAACTGCATTTTTATATTATGTACATTCATAGTTCTCCGAGAGCAGCAACCATCTTAATCTTAAACCTGTCTCCTTGTTTTCATATCATGTCCCTACAGAATGGGTCTACATGATCTTAATCTGGGCTAATTATTCCTCAGTGTGCTAGATAGATTCTGGAAACTGGGGTGGTTAATCCAAACGTCCCTGTCTGTCAGCTATATTTAGGGTCTGTAAAGCCTAGCTACCCTGTCCTGTTCTGTTTGCTCTGTGAGATTTCACCAGAACCTTGCTAACACTCACACTGTCTCGGGGTGGTGTGGCTGGAGGGTGGGGAGGACGAATGGAGGGATGAGGCTTTTGACATTTTAAAGCTCTTTGTCTCGAACCGCCGCACAAATAATCTCACATCTCGCCACCTCTAGTGCTCTCTCTCTCTAAGCCTGTGGACCAGTACTAGGGTGGACACCAGCCAGCCCTCATAAAAGACACCACTGTTTAGCCTGATGGTCTTTATACACCACTGCACTGTCGATCCAGAGTGACATACAGGGTAACACTGGACTATCACTGCCTGGCCACTGTATCACAGGCTAACACTGAACTATCACTGCCTGGCCACTTCATCACAGGCTAACGCTGAACTATCACTGCATGGTCACTGTATCACAGGCTAACACTGAACTATCACTGCCTGGCCACTGTATCACAGGGTAACGCTGGACTATCACTGCCTGGCCACTGTATCACAGGGTAACGCTGGACTATCACTGCCTGGCCACTGTATCACAGGCTAACACTATACTATCACTGCCTGGCCACTGTATCACAGGCTAACACTGAACTATCACTGCCTGGCCACTTCATCACAGGCTAACGCTGAACTATCACTGCATGGTCACTGTATCACAGGCTAACACTATACTATCACTGCCTGGCCACTGTATCACAGGCTAACGCTGAACTATCACTGCATGGTCACTGTATCACAGGCTAACGCTGAACTATCACTGCATGGTCACTGTATCACAGGGTAACACTGGACTATCACTGCCTGGCCACTGTATCACAGGCTAACACTATACTATCACTGCCTGGCCACTGTATCACAGGCTAACGCTGAACTATCACTGCATGGTCACTGTATCACAGGCTAACACTGAACTATCACTGCCTGGCCACTGTATCACAGGCTAACGCTGGACTATCACTGCGTGGCCACTGTATCACAGGCTAACACTGAACTATCACTGCCTGGCCACTGTATCACAGGCTAACACTGAACTATCACTGCCTGGCCACTGTATCACAGGCTAACACTGAACTATCACTGCCTGGCCACTGCATCACAGGCTAACACTGAACTATCACTGACTGGCCACTGTATCACAGGCTAACACTGAACTATCACTGCCTGGCCACTGCATCACAGGCTAACACTGAACTATCACTGCATGGTCACTGCATCACAGGCTAACACTGAACTATCACTGCCTGGCCACTGTATCACAGGCTAACACTGAACTATCACTGACTGGCCACTGTATCACAGGCTAATACTGAACTATCCCTGCCTGGCCACTGTATCACAGGCTAACACTGAACTATCACTGCATGGTCACTGCATCACAGGCTAACACTGAACTATCACTGCCTGGCCACTGTATCACAGGCTAACACTGAACTATCACTGCATGGCCACTGTATCACAGGCTAACACTGAACTATCACTGCCTGGCCACTGTATCACAGGCTAACACTGAACTATCACTGACTGGCCACTGTATCACAGGCTAATACTGAACTATCCCTGCCTGGCCACTGTATCACAGGCTAACACTGAACTATCACTGCCTGGCCACAGTATCACAGGCTAACACTGAACTATCACTGCCTGGCCACTGTATCACAGGCTAACACTGAACTATCACTGCCTGGCCACTGTATCACAGGCTAACACTGAACTATCACTGCCTGGCCACTGTATCACAGGCTAACACTGAACTATCACTGCATGGCCACTGTATCACAGGCTAACACTGAACTATCACTGCCTGGCCACTGTATCACAGGCTAACACTGAACTATCACTGCATGGCCACTGCATTACAGGCTAACACTGAACTATCACTGCCTGGCCACTGTATCACAGGCTAACACTGGACTATCACTGCCTGGCCACTGTATCACAGGCTAACACTGAACTATCACTGCCTGGCCACTGTATCACAGGCTAAAACTGGACTATCACTGACTGGTCACTGCATTACAGGCTAACACTGAACTATCACTGCATGGCCACTGTATCACAGGCTAACACTGAACTGTCACTGCATGGCCACTGTATCACAGGCTAACACTGAACTATCACTGCATGGCCACTGCATCACAGGCTAACACTGGACTATCGCTGCCTGGCCACTGTATCACAGGCTAACACTGAACTATCACTGCCTGGCCACTGTATCACAGGCTAAAACTGGACCATCACTGACCGGTCACTGCATTACAGGCTAACACTGAACTATCACTGCCTGGCCACTGTATCACAGGCTAACACTGAACTATCACTGCCTGGCCACTGTATCACAGGCTAACACTGAACTATCACTGCATGGCCACTGTATCACAGGCTAACACTGAACTATCAATGCCTGGCGGGTAGAAGCATTGGGCCAGTAACCGAAAGGTTTCTGGATCGTATCCCCGAGCTGACAAGGTAAACATATGTCGTTCTGCCCCTGAGCAAGGTATCCCACTGTTCCCCAGGCGCCGATGATGTGGATGTCGACTAAGGCAGCCCCCCTCACCTCTCTGACTCAGAGGGGTTTTGTTAAATGCGGAAGACACATTTCAGTTGAATACATTCGGTTGTACTACTGACTAGGTATCCCCCTTTCCCTACACTGTCACTGAATCACCACTGTATTACAGGCTAACATTACACTATCATTGAATCACCACTGTATTACAGGCTAACATTACACTATCACTGAATCACCACTGTATTACAGGCTAACATTACACTATCATTGAATCACCACTGTATTACAGGCTAACATTACACTATCATTGAATCACCACTGTATTACAGGCTAACATTACACTATCACTGAATCACCACTGTATTACAGGCTAACATTACACTATCACTGAATCACCACTGTATTACAGGCTAACATTACACTATCACTGAATCACAGGCTAACATTACACTTAACATACTATATCTACGTATTTAACACGGATTCATTCAAAGGTACCAATTTCCACTGTTATTTTCAATATAACCATGTCCAACATAGGCAGGTAATTGTAGTTATTTTTTGGAAATTCACAATCTTCTTTCATCTAGTTCTCTCTTCCCAACAAAGAGGAACAATGTGACATTTATGAGCCTGTAATAACATGACGTTAGATGAGTCATACTACAGGTTCTTTCTGAAATAACATTCGCTTTAACTCAGTTGCTCCTTCTTCTCTAAGAAAAAGGCACAGAATTCAACATTTGCCATGCAATGTAACACAAGAGAGTTATATCAAGGCACAAGGCGAGACCCAGATGCAGACACAGGAGGCAGAGTCTTACAATGTTTAATAATCCAAAGGGGAAGGCAAGAGAATGGTCGTGGACAGACAAAAAGGTCAAAACCAGATCAGAGTCCAGGAGGTACAGAGTTGCAGACAGGCTCGTGGTCAAGGCAGGCAGAATGGTCAGGCAGGTACAAAGTCCAGAAACAGGCAAGGGTCAAAACCGGGAGGACTAGAAAAAGGAGAATGCAAAAAGCAGGAGAACGGGGAAAACGCTGGTTGACTTGGACACATACAAGACGAACTGGCACAGAGAGACAGGAAGCACAAGGATAAATGCACTGGGTAAAATAAGCGACACCTGGAGGGGGTAGAGACAATCACAAGGACAGGTGAAACAGATCAGGGTGTGACAAGTTCAGTGCTTAGGGCACCTTTTATGCTCGATTTTCAGCATTCCAAAGCAGTGCCTATATCGTTACAGATTGGGTAATAACTATCTCACTGTTACTAAAGCAACCATCAGAATTACGTCCAAAAAGCGTCTGTGTCCTGGAGAAAGCTGTATAGAGTTTGTGTATGTGGTATTAATAATTAATATACAGTGTGTGTGTGTGTGTGTGTGTGTGTGTGTGTGTGTGTGTGTGTGTGTGTGTGTGTGTGTGTGTGTGTGTGTGTGTGTGTGTTTGTAGCGTACCTTTGTGTGCTTGTGCGCCTTGCTTAAAGGTTCACTCTAATGAATAATGAATGTCTCTTATTTTGCTGAGAAGGAGTGAGCTCCTGTGACCTCTTGCTCTTTGGTTATGATGAATCTCTATCTCTCTTTCTCTCCTCCATCTCTTTCTCCTCACTCTCCATCCCTTTCTCCCTTTCACTCTTGCTTTCTCTCTCTCTTTTTCTGTCTCTCCTCCCTTCCTTCCTCCCTCTCTCGCTTCCTACCCCTCTCTCTTTCTCTCCTCCAGGCCCACTGGGATGGCTTGACTGGGCGGATCACTTTCAACAGAACCAACGGCTTGAGGACAGACTTTGACCTGGATGTGATTAGTCTGAAGGAGGACGGACTGGAGAAGGTACTAGGGGAGTGTGTGTGTGTGTTTGAGTGTGCATGTTTATAATACATGACC
This sequence comes from Oncorhynchus clarkii lewisi, assembly GCF_045791955.1. Taxonomy (NCBI): domain Eukaryota; kingdom Metazoa; phylum Chordata; class Actinopteri; order Salmoniformes; family Salmonidae; genus Oncorhynchus; species Oncorhynchus clarkii. Next base: position 18,308,015 of record NC_092148.1, on the reverse strand, counting down.
ATGTGTGCACGTCTATGGAGGAGATCATTCATTAAAGAAAGCTTGCCAACACAGCAGATCCAAGCACCAACCCACACACACACACCCTCCTTACACACATGCTCCCCTGTGTGTGCCTCTCAGATGCTCCCGACCTCCTTGTCTCTCTCTGTGGCGTGTGTCTGCGCCTCCATGAATAATTTACTCGATTCATAAAAAAACCTTCAGGAGCCCTCCAACCTCATGAAGTCTGAATTAAACAGTTGATTTGCAATTACAAAGCAGCCATCTCTAAGGCCTCAGTAGTGGGCATCAGAGAGAGGAGCAGGGCTGTTGTGACTGTAGTGGGTTGGTGCTGCAGAGTGTCTGCTGAGATGAGAAGCCCTGTAGCGGTTAAGATAATAACACCGCCAGGATGAGAGGCCCCTGCAGGCTCGCCCCTCTTCTCCTCCTGCTCTTCTTGCTGCTTCCACCAACCCCTCCTTACACACTCACTCACATGCACACACATACACTCAGTACTCCACCTCTTCAGCTCAAGCACACATTCCCAGAATTCTCCAGCACCTTTAGGACACGGCTGACAGCAGGTCTTAACTCTTAACCTGCGAGATGTGATATACGAGCTGATCTAGGATAAGGATCTGCCTCTAGCTCTCTGTGGAAGAGGAGTGTGTGTGTGTCTGTGTGTGTGTCGTGTGTGTGTGTCTGTGTGTGTGTGTGTGTGTGTGTGTGTGTGGGGGGGGGGGGGGGGGGGGGGGGGTGCGTGCGTGTTTGTAATAACGCACCTCCCATCATATTTTCTCATAGACACACTCTCCCCTGAACAGTTTTTCTGTATGGAAGATATAACTGAAGTGCACTAAATTCTAATGTTTTGTCTGTGTTTTTCCCCTCAGATTGGAACATGGGACCCTCCTAGTGGCTTGAACATGACAGACCACCAGAAAGGGAAGACATCCAATGTCACAGACTCCTTAGCCAACAGATCTCTAGTTGTCTCCACCATACTGGTAAGTACCATTCCCTCTTTGTTCTGGGGTAGACACGTATTGTCTTTTCATAGAGAACTTAAATTGCTGTACTAACTGTCAGCTGGGTGCTATAACAGAGTTCTACCATGTCTACATAAGTGATTATGAATGCCCAGAACTGCTCTAAGACTTAATTGACTCCTGGAAAAGGTGTTATTCCTTTTTAGTTTTTAGGCCATTTTCTTTGAAAATTGATCCACTTGAATTTATCAGGATGGTTGTCGGCCTGTGAGCGAATTGAATGAAAGTAGCCGAAAGTACACCACTTTTAAATCACCAGTCCACACTTCACTTCACCGCTGTGGAGAGGTCCCTTTCCAATTGGTTGAGAACAGTTTCAGGCAGGGCTAATTGGCTGATTGATTGTCCAATAAGATTTCCTGGTTTAAGGCTCTCTCTCTCGCATTTTATTAGTCCCTCTATTGAGGAGTTGTTTCTCTACCCAGTGATGTTAAACCCAGACATTCAGGGAAAGTTAAAGAGTGCCCTAGGATCTCTAATGCTTCTCTATGAGTCACACAGACCAACTCACAGCTGTACTTACTCAGGCTTCATCCAACCATCTTTGGCATTTTAGAAAAGTACTATAAACATCCCGTGTATTGTTATTATTCACTCTATAGAAGAATTATAAAAACATCTTAGCTTCAATGATGAGTGTGTAATGATGGGGCGGTGAGTAGGAAGCAGGTGAAACGTTTTAATACAACAATAAAACCAAGAACACGACACTAACATATGCCGACGTATGCCGATACACAAGAACAATACCAACTGGTGAGTGAACATAGGAGAGTGACATATGAAGGTAATGGAGACCAGGTGTGAATCATAATGATACACAGGTGCGCGTAATGATGAGTGCCAGGTGTGCGTAATGATGAATCCCAGAACCAGTGGTTAGTACTCTGGCGACGTCATATGCCGGAGGGGAGGAGCAGACGTGACAGGGCGTATCACTCCACATCCTGTGGTGTCTATCTGTTGGGGTGGAGTTGACTTTGAGTTGTAAAGAAAGTCTGCTCTGGTGCTGTAGGGATTCTGTAGTCTACACGACGACTCCATCCCTCCTATCTCCTCCTTCTGAAAACCATACCAGAGCCTGCCGCAATTGACTCATCACGACTAAACAGGAAGCTTCTAGAATCAAGAAGTTAAGGCAATTTACGATCCTATTATTAAGAAGCAGAGCGTAAAAATAACAATATCAACCAAATTGCGGTTTGTCATTATTTATCCCGTGCTGCGCTTGCCTTACCTCTCCCATGCATGCTGCCGCTGTGCTCTGATTGAATTGCTGTTATTAGTTAAGACTCTAAATGTCTGTAATTGGTGCATCAGGATTGAGTCATGGGGAGATCTCGGCTGGCTTTGAGGGGAGGAGAAAAGAGGGAGGGCTGACAATAATTGGGTTTGTTACATTTGATTGATGCACACTTTTATCCAACTTCTCTTCATTTTCTTCATGCCAGACTGAAGGATTACAAGCCCCTCTTTAAAAGGTGGAGCTGTAATTAGTTTTCAATGCCTCAGAGATCTGAACTAATCAAAAGAGTTTTGGCCATTTTGTCAAGACCTCATATTGGTAATAGGCTGGTAGTTAAATTGACAGTACTTCTAAGACCTCATACTGGTATTATACTGGTGGTTAATGTCACAGTATGCCCATGTGGTAATTGAGGAAGTCGTAGTATTTCACAACTGGTTTACTGCAACTGCATGAATTAGATTACTTTTTAGCATTATCAAAACCTGTGGTTTGAATTGAAGAGGGCAGTCCATAAACAAAGGATATCTGGAAGGATTCTGTATGAAGGAATGGTCCAAGATCCCTCCCAATGTGTTCTCCAACTATTTTACTTAATCTCTTTCTCAGAGAGAGAGAGAGAGAGAGAGAGAGAGAGAGAGAGAGAGAGAGAGAGAGAGAGAGAGAGAGAGAGAGAGAGAGAGAGAGAGAGAGAGAGAGAGAGAGAGAGAGAGAGAGAGAGAGAGAGAGAGAGAGAGAGAGAACTTCCATTGGCAATTTAAACATGAAAGTTAGATTTAATATGATTATGTTGTGCCCAGGTCTAGATCTGTGCTTCTAACCTTAGTGTTATCTTTGTGTTACACACACTCACACAAGCAATGCAAACAAGACTCACAGTATAATAATGATCATGAATGAGACAGATGTGAAAAACTCAATAATTACCTCACACTGACAAATAACTACTGTAAAGGTTCATTAAGCTAAATGACGGTATAATCAACCATAAGTAGCTAGTGCAACACTATATCCTGTTGATAACCTGTTCTACCCATCATCTGTCAAACATGTCTCTCTGGCTCTGCACACCTGCAATGGCTGGGGGATCAGCTATATATGCATTATATTATAAACTATTTCCCCGTTCAGCGGAATCAAGGCTCCAAGGGTAAGGAGTTGTTACTAAGGTAACAGGTAATGGGAATCTAAATAAATGAATAGACAAATCAACCTTTCAAGCTTATTTACTTTATTTCTTTGTATTTTCATACACTTCATGGCTCCTCTTTTGGTTTCTTTAGTCAAAGCACAGACACTCAAGTCGCTGAATTTCTTCACAAACCAACTTTGAAATCAAACCTGTTTCAAATATAGACTAGATGACCAAAATTATGTTGACACTCATTCCAAAATCATGGGCATTAATATGGAGTTGGTCCCCCATTTGTTGCTATAGCAGCCTCCACTCTTCTGGGACTTGCTTCCATTCAGCCACAAGAGCATTAGAGAGGTCGGGTGCTGATGTTGGGTCGATTTGGCCTGGCTCACAGTCGGCGTTCCAATTCATCACAAAGGTTTTCAATGGGGATAAGGCATTGTCATGCTGAAGCAGGAAAGGGCCTTCCCCAAACTGTTGCAACACAGAATCATCCAGAATGCCATGGGTCCCCAGATCATCAAAAGGTTCTACAGCGGGGGCCTCCCGGGTGGCGCAGTGGTTAAGGGCGCTGTACTGCAGCGCCAGCTGTGCCATCAGAGTCCCTGGGTTCGCGCCCAGGCTCTGTCGTAACCGGCCGCGACCGGGAGGTCCGTGGGGCGACGCACAATTGGCCTGGGTTAGGGAGGGCTTGGTCGGTAGGGGTGTCCTTGCCTTGTCTCATCGCGCACCAGCAACTCCTGTGGCGGGCTGGGCGCAGTGTACGCTAACCAAGGTGGCCGGGTGCACAGTGTTTCCTCCGGCGCATTGGTGCGGCTGGCTTCCGGGTTGGATGTGCGCTGTGTTAAGAAGCAGTGCGGTTGTGTATCGGAGGACGCATGACTTTCAACCTTCGTCTCTCCCGAGCCCGTACGGGAGTTGTAGCGATGAGACAAGATAGTAGCTACTACAACAATTGGATACTACGAAATTGGGGAGAAAAAGGGGTAAAAAAAATAATTAAAAAAAATAACAATAATTTAAAAAAAATTTAACAGCTGCACCATCGAGAGCAACCTGTCCGGTTGCATCACCGCCTGGTATGGTAACTGCTCGGCATCTGACCGTTAGGTGCTACAGATGGTAGTACATCACTGGGGCCAAGTTTCCTACCATCCAGGACCTATATACTAGGCGGTGTCAGAGGAAAGCCCAAAAATTGTCAAAGACTCCAGTCACCGAAGTCATAGAATGTTTTCTCTGCTACCTTACGGTAGCGGTACCAGAGCGCCAAGTCTAGAACCAAAATCTCCTTAACATCTTCTACCCCCAAGCCATATGACCGCTGAACAATTAATCAAATGCCCACCAGATTATTTACATTGACCCCCCCCCATTCGTTTTTATACTGCTGCTACTCGCTGTTAATTGTCTATGCATAGTCAGTTCACCCCTACCTACATGTACAAATTACTTAGACTGACCTGTACCCCTGAACATTGACTCCTGAATATAGCCTCGTTATTGTTATTTTATTGTGTTACTTTTTATTATTTTTTACTTTAGTTTATTTGGTAAATAAACTAAATATTGAACTGCACTGTTGGTTAAGGACTTGTAAGTAAGCATGCTGTATTCGGCGCATGTGACAAGTAAAGTTTGATTTGATTGTATAGTGTGGCGTTAAGATTTCCCTTCAACTGGAACTAAGGGGCCTAGCCCAAACAATGAAAAACAGCCCCAGACCATTATTCCTCCTCCACCAAACTTTACAGTTGGCACTATGCATCTGGCCAGGTACCGTTCTCCGGGCATCCGCTAAACTCAGACTCGTCCGTCGGACTGTCAGATGGTGAAGCGTGATTCATCACTCCAGAGAATGCCTTTCCACTGCTCCAGAGTCCAATGGTGGTGAGCTTAACACCACTCCAGCCGATGCTTGGCATTGCGCATGATGATGTTAGGCTTGTGTGCAGTTGCTCGGCCATGGAAAACCATTTCTTGAAGCTCCCGATGAACGGTTCTTGTGCTGATGTTCGTTCCAGAAACAGTTTGGATCTCGGTAGTGAGTGTTGCAATCGAGGACAGACAATTTTTATGCGCAACGTGTTTCAGCATTCGGCAGTCCTGTGAGCTTGTGTGGCCTACCACTTCGCAACTGAGCCATTGTTGCTCCTAAACATTTCCACTTCACAATAACAGCACTTACAGTTGACAATGGCTGCTCGAGGACGGCAGGAATTAGTCAAACTGACTTGTTGGAGAGGTAACATCCCATGACGGTGCACATTGAAAGTCACTGAGCTCTTCAGTAAGGCCATTCTACTGTGAATGTTTGTCTATGGAGATTGCATGGCTGTGTGCTCGATTTTATACACCTGTTGCTGAAATAGCCGAATCCACTAATTTGAAGGGGTGTCCACATACTTTTGTATAAATATGTAATTTTCATAAATAGGCTTTTTGTAGTATTAGTTGATTATTTTAAAGTTGTACATCATCCTTTCTAGTTTGACCACTTCTAACTATAAGTGTCCAACTTTGATTTGGCAGTAGTCCTATGTGTACCATGACTCCACATCACACGTGTGAGATTTTGCTACTGATAAGGTTGCACTATGCTCCTTTTCACTTTAGAAATGGTGCAGCTGATGTGAAAAGGCCTCTTCTCTGACACATTACATACATACAACACGAAGAATCACACCCTGGAACCAATCGTAGTAGTGCTCGCCAACAGATCACACCTCTTATAGCCTTGTTTCCCATGTTGGAAGGGCTCATCTCTGCCAATAGGTATTTAGTAAGCCAGACATAAAGAACTTTTAATTGAAACAGAATTTGATGTTGACTTTTATTTACTACAGTTGCGGGATATATGAGTTGCCGATTGGGTTGAATTAAAAGGTACAAATCCACACACGCTCTGTTGGGCTCCCCGAGGATCAGTGAGAGAGAGACACGAGAGATGAGACACACAGAGAGAGAGGGAGAATGAATCAGTTTTGTTTTCATTATATAATATACCCTTTTCCCCATATAGCGGAATCTGATTTTTCACAGTGCTTATCATCGCTTTTAAGGTACATACATTCAAGCAACTATTTATCTTCACTAATTGACTTTGAAATCAGAATTATGTCAAATATATTTCATAAACAGCATATTGGTTGTATTATTTGGGTATTTCAGAATTGTTCATCACTATTTCTAGTTTGACCATTTCAGATTCTTCGAGTTAAACTTTGATTAAACAGTGAGCCTATGGGAAGTCTTCCACGACTCTACATGACACGTAGAGAGCACTGAGTGGGTTCTCTTTGTTCTTTGCTCTAGGCGGTAGCCTCGTAGCATACTGGTCCAATCATTATAAAAATAAAATAAATGCTCAAATGAGTCAGCATCATTGGGACACATTATTTTCATTGGGTCACATATTACATTTTAGAAGAATCAAGGTGATTTTGCATTCAAGGGTGAGTGATTCTCCAGATCAGCAGTATAAATACAGAAGTACTTTAATAAGCTTTGCTATACAGAGATAGCTAGTTTAGATTTTCTTGCCACCCCCACTGTTTGAAATGAAAGATGCTTCTAGTTCTCCATCTGCGGGGGATCACAACACGAGACAGGATCAGGAGGTGGCATGCCAGACCTTCCACATGTAGCAGGTCGCTAGCGTGTAGCTAGCGTGTAACGTTGTCAGACACTTCCTGTGGTTCTGACCTCAGCCCCCCCCCCCCCCCTCCCCCCTCACACACACACACAAAGCGTGCCTGCACAAACACATGCGCACGCAGGCACGCATACACAGACACTGTGTTTATACGATTAATTGGGATTAAAGCGCTGTTATCTGCTCATAATTAAATTTCCAGGGAAGAACATTTCCACAGAATGTATTCAGGACCACATTGAAAATAACAAGTGCTGTATAATACTTTCATTTGTTGTCCTATGGACAGACAGACAAACAGACTAATAAAACAGTGTTAGGTGTTAATGGGCCCTCTGCCTGTTTATGATAATTACACTCTTTCACAGTTGACAGAAGGTGAGAGGTTATACGCTGCTAACGGGCTGACAATAGCTACATTGTGCTCATTGTGCTAGATAATACATATTCCAATGAAAAACATGGCAGCACCGAGAAAGAGGCCTATTCAGAGAGAGGAGATTACAGTTTATGTCTAACAGTGGGAGGGGGGCTAAAGGCCTGTCCACGTCCATTACAAACGACTCAATTAGAATACTGGAGCATTCATGTATGTTACAATTGATGTCCTCATGGGTGAATGATTTACATTGGTAATTATTGTTGACTACTCGTTAGCCCCTATCTTTGTTGTATGAGAGGATGTGGTTCTGCCTTCTTAACAGAACCACAACAGAGGGCCACCATTGTTCCTGTTCCAAAAAAAGCTAAGGTATCTGAGCTAAACGACTAGGACTCACTTCCGTCATCATGAAGTCCTTTGAGAGACTAGTCAAGGATCATATCACCTCCACCCTACCTGACACCCTAGACCCCTTCCAATTTGCTTACCGCCCCAATAGGTCCACAGACGATGCAATCACAATCTCACTGCCCTAACCCATCTGGACAAGAGGAATACATATGTAAGAATGCTGTTCATTGAGAATGCTGTTCACCCTCCAAACTCATTAAGCTCGAGATTCTGGGTCTCGACCCCGCCCTGTGCAACTGGGTCCTGGACTTTCTGACGGGACGCCCCCAGGTGGTGAGGGTAGGAAGCAACTCCACCCCGCTGATCCTCAACACTGGGGCCCCACAAGGGTGCGTTCTCAGCCCTCTCCTGTACTCCCTGTTCACCCATGACTGTGTGAACATCACGCCTCCAACTCAATCATCAAGTTTGCAGACGACACTACAGTAGTAGGCTTGATTACCAACAACGACAAGACGGCCTAGAGGGAGGAGGTGAGGGCCCTCGGAGTGTGGTGTCAGGAAAATAACCTCACACTCAACGTCAGCAAAACAAAGGAGATGATCGTGGACTTCAGGACACCGCAGAGGGAGCACTCCCCTATCCACATCGACGGGACAGTAGTGGAGAAGGTTGAAAATGTTAAGTTCCTCGGCGTACACATCACGGACAAACTGAATTGGTCCACCCACACAGACAGCGTGGTGAAGAAGGCGCAACAGCACCTCTTCAACCTCCGGAGGCTGAAGAAATTTGGCTTGTCACCAAAAACACTCACAAACTTTTACAGATGCACAATCGAGAGCATCCTGTCGGGCTGTATCACCGCCTGGTATGGCAACTTCTCCGCCCACAACTGTAAGGTTCACCAGAGGGTAGTGAGGTCTGCACAATGCATCACCGGGGGCAAACTACCTGCCCTCCAGGACACCTACACCACCCGATGTCACAAGAAGGCCAAAAAGATCATCAAGGACAACAACCACCCGAGGTCAGTACAGGTGCATCAAAGCTGGGACCGAGAGACTGAAAAACAGCTTCTATCTTAAGGCCATCAGACGGTTAAACAGCCATCACTAACTCAAATCACTAGCCACTTTAATAATAAAAAATTGGATGTAATAAATGTATCACTGGTCACTTTAAACAATGCCACTATATATAATGTTTACAAACCCTACATTACTCATCTCATATGTACAGTGTGGCAAAAAAGTATTTAGTCAGCCACCAATTGTGCAAGTTCTCCCAGTTAAAAAGATGAGAGAGGCCTGTAATTTTCATCATAGGTACACTTCAACTATGACAGACAAAATGAGAAAAAGAAATCCAGAAAATCACATTGTAGGATTTTTAATGGATTTATTTGCAAATTATGGTGGAAAATAAGTATTTGGTCACCTACAAACAAGCAAGATTTCTGGCTCTCACAGACCTGTAACTTCTCCTTTAAGAGGCTCCTCTGTCCTCCACTCGTTACCTGTATTAATGGCACCTGTTTGAACTTGTTATCAGTATAAAAGACACAACCTCAAACAGTCACACTCAGTCACACTCCAAACTCCACTATGGCCAAGACCAAAGAGCTGTCAAAGGACACCAGAAACAAAATTGTAGACCTGCACCAGGCTGGGAAGACTGAATCTGCAATAGGTAAGCAGCTTGGTTTGAAGAAATCAACTGTGGGAGCAATTATTAGGAAATGGAAGACATACAAGACCACTGATAATCTCCCTCGATCTGGGGCTCCATGCAAGATCTCACGCCGTGGGGTCAAAATGATCACAAGAACGGTGAGCAAAAATCCCAGAACCACACGGGGGGACCTAGTGAAGGACCTGCAGAGAGCTGGGAGCAAAGTAACAAAGCCTACCATCAGTAACACACCGTCTGAAGTTTGCTAGAGAGCATTTGGATGATCCAGAAGAAGATTGGGAGAATGTCATATGGTCAGATGAAACCAAAATATAACTTTTTGGTAAAAACTCAACTCGTCGTGTTTGGAGGACAAAGAATGCTGAGTTGCATCCAAAGAACACCATACCTACTGTGAAGCATGGGGGTGGAAACATCATGCTTTGGGACTGTTTTTCTGCAAAGGGAACGAGGACGACTGATCCGTGTAAAGGAAAGAATGAATGGGGCCATGTATCGTGATATTTTGAGTGAAAACCTCCTTCCATCAGCAAGGGCATTGAAGATGAAACATGGCTGGGTCTGGGGGTCAATGAAGGAGTGGCTTCGTAAGAAGCATTTCAAGGTCCTGGAGTGGCCTATCCAGTTTTCAGATCTCAACCCCATAGAAAATCTTTGGAGGGAGTTGAAAGTCCGTGTTGCCCAGCAACAGCCCCAAAACATCACTGCTCTAGAGGATATCTGCATGGAGGAATGGGCCAAAATACCAGCAACAGTGTGTGAAAACCTTTTGACCTCTGTTATTGCCAACAAAGGGTATATAACAAAGTATTGAGATAAACTTTTATTATTGGCCAAATACTTATTTTCCACCATAATTTGCAAATAAATTCAATAAAAATCCTACAATTATGATTTTCTGTTTTTTTTCTTTCTCATTTTGTCTGTCATAGTTGAAGTGTACCTATGATGAAAATTACAGGCCTCTCTCATCTTTTTAAGTGGGAGAACTTGCACAATTGGTGGCTGACTAAATACTTTTTTGCCTCACTGTATATACTGTACTCTCTACCATCTACTGCATCTTGCCTATGCCGTTCGGCCATCGCTCATCCATATATTTATATGTGCATATTCTTATTCCTTCCTTTACACTTGTGTGTAAAAGGTAGTTGTGAAATTGTTAGATTACCTGTTAGATATTACTGCATGGTCGGAACTAGAAGCACAAGCATTTCGCTACACTTGCATTAACATCTGCTAACCATGTGTATAACATTTGATTTGATTTGAACCTTTTACTGCAGTTGGCTAAATCAGTGTCACTCAGAGTGTTTCTTGGTAGTCTTAAACAAACCTACTTTGAATCGAAAGCATACATCTCACACACATGGTTATGGGCTTAAAAAAAGAAACCTGTACCATGTAACTTATAGAGTTGAAATGTATAATTGTTTTTGTTTGCGTCCCAATAATACACGTTAAGTACATCACAGAAGACTGAAATGTAACAAAACCGTTTGACATAGAACCACCAGATTTCCGGCTGTCAAAAAAATATATATATATCCTACAGTGTAAAAGTTTGGGGTTGCTTAGAAATGTCTTTTGTCCATTAAAATAACATCAAATTAATCAGAAATACAGTGTAGACATTGTTAATGTTGTAAATGACTATTGTAGATATTTTATGGAATATCTACATAGGAGTACAGAGGCCCATTATCAGCAACCATCACTCCTGTGTTCCAATGGCACATTGTGTTAGCTCATCCAAGTTTATCATTTTAAAAGGCTAACTGATCATTTGAAAACCCTTTTGCAATTATATTAACACAGCTGAAAACTGTTGTTCTGATTAAAGAAGCAATAAAACTGGCCTTCTTTAGACTAATTGAGTATCTGGAGCAGCCTTCATTTCTCAGAACAAGAATAGTCTGACGAGTTTCAGAAGAAAGTTTTCTTTTTCTGGCCATTTTGAGCCTGTAAACGAACCCACAAATGCTGATGTTTTTTTTTTTTTAATGTGCTTTTCTTTCAACAACAAGGGCATTTCTAGGTGACCCAAACTTTTGAACAGTAGTGTATAACTTAATAACATTCCACAAGAAGCCACTAGTCATTTGACTGCATGAAAGGGCTACAGCAGGGTATTTACTTTAAACGTAAAATGTTGAGTTCTCTGTTAGGTTTATAGTAGCTATATAGAAGCTTTTCAGTCACCTTTGTCAGTGTCCCCTCTCTCTCTCTCTCTCTCTCTCTCTCTCTCTCTCTCTCTCTCTCTCTCTCTCTCTCTCGTCTAGATGTTCTTAATTGGTTTACTAAATCTTTCCTCCTTTCAAATACTGTACATCAAATACTTTTTGAGTGCACTGCACTCAAAGTTAAACTTCAGGTGGCTTTGCCAGACTACCCATCATGCATCGCACCTTTATGCCCTTGATCACCCTCTTTTTTTAGCTGGCTCCTCACCACTCCTCTGACTAGGTTACAAACAGAGAGAGGAAGAGAGAGGAGAGCTGCTGATAAGGTCTATAGATAGATAGAGAGGGTGGGAATGTTTAAAAGGACCAATACAGGAGACAGGAGAGAAAGAGAAAGATAGTGAGGAAGACAGAAAGTGATGGAGGGAGAGGGGGAGAAAGAGAGAGAAAGAGATCTCTTTGAGTTGGATAGCAGATTATTGGGCTAGTCGGCTATATTATTGATCCCTTTCAATTCCCTGACAGAAGATTGTTGTAGTGGTCAGAGAATAATCTCACCAAACCAAAGCAATCAGGTATACCACTCGGTATGTACAGTGTATTCAGAGAGTATTAAGACCCATTGACTTTTTCCACATTTTGTTACGTTACAGACTTATTCTAAAATTGATTCAATTGTTTATATTTTTAATCATCAATCTACACCAATACCCCATAATGACAAAGCAAAACTATTTATTTTTGTATTTTTCCAAAGAAAAGCAAAGAGCACTGAGTTTGAAGGTAGGCCTTGAAATACATCCACAGGTACACCTCCAGTTGATTCAAATGTTGTCAATTAGCAGAAGCTTCTAAAGCCATGACATCATTTTCTGAAATTTTCCAAGCTGTTTAAAGGCACAGTCAACTTAGTGTATGTAAACTTCTGACCCACTGGATTTGTGATACAGTGAATTATAAATTAAATAATCTGTCTGTAAACAATTGTTGGAAAAATTACTTGTGTCATGCACTAAGTAGATGTCCTAACCGACTTGCCAAAACTATAGTTTGTTAAGAAGAAATCAATGGAGTGGTTAAAAAACAAGTTTTACTGACTCCAACCTCCAAACTTCTGACTTCAACTGTAAGTAACAATACTTTAAAGTTCTACTTAAGTAGTTTTCTTTTGTATCTGTACTTTACTTTATTATTTATATTCTTGACAAGTTTTACTTTTTCTTCACTATATTCCTAAAGAAAATAATACTAGTACTCGTTACATTTTGAATGCTTAGCAGGACAGGAAAATTACCCAATTCACGCACTTATCAAGAGACCATCCCTGGGAATCCCCTGCTTCTGATTTAGTGGACTCATTAAACACAAAATCTTAATTTGTAAATGATGTCTGCGTGTTGTAGTGTGCCCTTGGCTATCCGTAAATAATACAATAAATAAATAAATTGTGCTGCCTGGTTTGCATAATAAAAGCTATTTTAAATGATTTATACTTCTACTTTTGATACTGAAGTATATTTTTGCAGTTACATTTACTTTTGATACTTAAATATATTTTAAACCAAATACTTTTCGACTTTTACTCAAGTAGTATTTTACTGGGTGACTTTCACTTTTTCTTGAGTCATTTTCTAAAGTAAAGTATCTTTACTTTTACTCAAGTATGACAATTGGGTATTTTTTACACCAATGACCAATAGATGCTACTACATGTGTTAGCATCTCCTTGTTCTCATCAAATCTCTGAGCCAGTAAAATGTGTGAAAGCTGGTTGAGATCTGACATGATTTTGTTTGTATCGTGGCATGCCACAATTACATGGTAAACAACACCTGTTTGATAATATATTCTCTGCCTGATTTTACTGAGAGAGATGACGGTAGAGGGGAGAGAGATGGGGTAGAGGGGAGAGAGGGATGGAAAGAGAGAGATGAGATATATATATAGTGGAGAAAGCAAGAAAGAGGGTGAGTGGGGTAGATAAAAAGAGAGAGAGAGTGAGGGGCAGCGAACGAGAAAGGGAGGGGAAGAGAGGGAAGAGGAAGACAGGATCCAGAGCGTGAAAGAGGACATTAGTAATCTCCCCAGCTGTTCGTACTAACAAAGAGGATGTGCTGGCTCCTGTTCTTTTGTGTCAGTTTATCAGCATCTCTGATCTTATTTACAAAGCATCTGGTGGTCTGAGAGCCAGGGACAGGGACAGGGACAGACCCCCAGCCAGCATGTTCAGCCTTAGAGGAGAGGAGGACCGAGTCAGAGATATGGAGGATTATCTCTTATTATGGTCATGCTTCCATCACTCCATTCACCTTGTATCACATTTCTGAGACTGCATGCCAATACTCCACAGACACACACACACACGCACACAACCACACACCCTCCTGGTTTTAGAAGCAGTGGTCCTTCCCCTTCTGTTCCCCTCCCTCTCTCCTGTAGCCAGTGTGTGTCCAGGCACGTCAGGCTCAAAGCCTATCTCACACATCATGCACACTTACAGAAAGGCCTTATCAGAGTGGAAAAGATACTTACCTCCAGAGACTGATCCAGTGTTCGTCCACCCCTGTCCTCTCTCCAACCTAACAGGTGGAGCCCTATGTGATGTTCAAGAAGTCAGACAAGCCCCTTTACGGTAACGACCGCTTTGAGGGTTACTGTATCGACCTGCTGAGGGAGCTGGCTAGCATCCTGGGGTTCACCTACGAGTTGCGTCTGGTGGAGGACGGCCGCTACGGGGCCCAGGACGAGACCACGGGCCAGTGGAACGGCATGGTCAAGGAGCTGATTGACCACGTGAGTCTGGACCTACCTCACTACTCGGAAATGTTCTGTGTAAATTATTCAAGTTTAATTAATGAGGTGGTAAAGAGCTAGAGGCTGTGGGAGGGAATGTATTTTGTCGGAAGTGTGTGTGACAAGGGTTTGTATAGTTGTATTTTTTATGACAAACATGTTTTTGGCTTAGAGAGAGAGGGAGAGAGACAATGAGAAAGATAAAGGGAGAGAGAGAGAGGTAGAGCGGTAGAGCGGTAGAGCGGTAGAGAGGTAGAGAGGTGAGATAGGTAGAGCGGTAGAGAGGTGAGAGAAGTAGAGAGGTAGAGCGGTAGAGAGGTGAGAAAGGTAGAGCGGTAGAGAGCTAGAGAGGTAGAGAGCTAGAGAGGTAGAGAGCTAGAGAGGTAGAGCGATAGAGAGGTAGAGAGCTAGAGAGGTAGAGAGGTAGAGCGGTAGAGCGGTAGAGAGGTAGAGTGGTAGAGAGGTAGAGAGGTAGAGCAGTAGAGAGCTAGAGAGGTAGAGCGGTAGAGAGCTAGAAAGGTAGAGCGGTAGAGAGCTAGAGAGCTAGAGAGGTAGAGCGGTAGAGCGGTAGAGAGGTAGAGTGGTAGAGAGGTAGAGCGGTAGAGAGGTAGAGAGGTAGAGCGGTAGAGAGGTAGAGAGGTAGAGCGGGAGAGCGGTAGAGCGGTAGAGAGGTAGAGAGGTAGAGCGGTAGAGCGGTAGAGAGCTAGAGAGGTAGAGCGGTAGAGAGGTAGAGCGGTAGAGAGGTAGAGCGGTAGAGAGGTAGAGCGGTAGAGAGCTAGAGAGGTAGAGCGGTAGAGAGCTAGAGAGGTAGAGAGCTAGAGAGGTAGAGCGGTAGAGAGGTAGAGAGGTAGAGCGGTAGAGAGGTAGAGAGGTAGAGAGCTAGAGAGGTAGAGAGCTAGAGAGGTAGAGAGGTAGAGCGGTAGAGAGGTAGAGGTAGAGCAGTAGAGAGAGAGAGAGGTGGAGCGGTAGAGAGTGGTAGAGCGGTAGAGAGGTAGTGCGGTAGAGAGATAGAGGTGGAGTGGTAGAGAGACAGAGGTGGAGCGGTAGAGAGTGGTAGAGAGGTAGAGCGGTAGAGAGGTAGAGGTAGAGCGGTAGAGAGAGAGAGAGGTGGAGCGGTAGAGAGTGTTAGAGTGATAGAGCGGTAGAGAGAGAGAGCGGTAGAGAGGTAGAGAGGTGGAGCGGTGGAGAGAGAGAGGTGGAGCGGTAGAGAGTGGTAGAGAGGTGGAGCAGTGGAGAGGTGGAGCGGTGGAGAGAGAGAGGTGGAGCGGTAGAGAGTGGTAGAGAGGTGGAGCAGTGGAGAGGTGGAGCGGTGGAGAGAGAGAGGTGGAGTGGTAGAGAGGTAGAGTGGTAGAGAGAGAGAGGTAGAGCGGTAGAGAGTGGTAGAGAGGTAGAGCGGTAGAGGGAGAGAGGTGGAGCGGTAGAGAGTGGTAGAGAGGTAGAGTGGTAGAGAGAGAGAGAGTTGGAGCGGTAGAGAGTGGTAGAGTCGTAGAGCGGTAGAGAGAGAGATCGGTAGAGAGGGAGAGCGGTAGAGCGGTAGAGAGAGAGAGAGGTGGAGCGGTAGAGAGTGGTAGAGTGGTAGAGCGGTAGAGAGAGAGGTGGAGCGGTAGAGAGTGGTAGAGTGGTAGAGCGGTAGAGAGGTAGAGCGGTAGAGAGATGTGGCGGTAGAGAGGTAGAGAGGTAGAGCGGTAGAGAGGTAGAGCGGTAGAGAGGTAGAGAGGTAGAGAGGTGGAGAGGTAGAGCGGTGGAGCGGTAGAGAGGTGGAGCGGAAGAGAGGTGGAGCGGTAGAGAGGTAGAGCGGTAGAGAGGTAGAGAGGTAGAGTGGTAGAGCGGTAGAGCGGTAGAGAGGTAGAGCGGTAGAGAGGTAGAGAGGTGGAGTGGTAGAGGTAGAGAGGTGGAGCGGTAGAGAGGTAGAGAGGTAGAGCGGTAGAGAGGTAGAGAGGTAGAGTGGTAGAGAGGTAGAGCGGTAGAGAGTGGTAGAGGTAGAGAGGTGGAGCAGTAGAGGTAGAGAGGTGGAGAGCGGGAGAGGTAGAGAAGTAGAGCGGTAGAGCGGTAGAGAGTGGTAGAGGTAGAGAGGTGGAGCGGTAGAGCGGGAGAGGTAGAGAGGTAGAGCGGTAGAGGGGTAGAGGTAGAGCGGTAGAGCGGTAGAGCGGTAGAGAGCGGGAGAGGTAGAGCGGTAGAGCGGTAGAGAGTGGTAGAGGTAGAGAGATGGAGCGGTAGAGAGCTGGAGCTATAGAGAGTGGTAGAGGTAGAGAGGTGGAGCGGTAGAGAGTGGTAGAGGTAGAGAGGTGGAGCGGTAGAGGGGGAGAGGTAGAGAGGTAGAGCGGTAGAGAGTGGTAGAGGTAGAGAGGTGGAGCGGTAGAGAGTGGTAGAGGTAGAGAGGTGGAGCGTTAGAGCGGGAGAGGTAGAGAGGTAGAGCGGTAGAGAGTGGTAGAGGTAGATGTAGAGACAGAGAGACAGAGAGAGAGAGAGACATCAGCTCCTATACTCGTTCCTGACAGGGTGTACAGCATGGATTCTGGCTTGACTCGTTTCCCCTGCAGAGCTTATTAAAACATACACTCACACACACACACACACACACACTGCCCACGGACTATATCATTAAGTTTGACAAAGTAAGACCCAGATAGTATAAGCTGTGCACAGGCAGGCAGAAAAATAACAGGCTCGCCGCAGCCAATGCTCAATATCTGACCCCATTAAATAACACTGCATCTCCCTCAACTGTGGTACACTGGACCAACGGCCATGTTTGTTTTGATCATGCGGAGGCTGGAGGGAGAGGGATCCCAGAGATTTGACACACACAGGGCCCAATTCCTGCGAGGTTATTGGAGTGTTGGCCGTTATGTAGATGTATACCCACCTATCTCTAGACAGCAAAGGATGCATCCCAAATGGCACCCCATTTCCTACATACTGTAGTGCACTACGTTTGACCAGAGCTCTAACGTAGTGCACTGTATAGGGAATAGGGTGGCATTTGGGACTCATATATACTGTAGGCAGACAGGATCTGTGGTGGACAAAACAGACAGTAATTGGCCTGGACAACCCTTCACAGGAGTTTACACTAGCTTGGCTCACCAGGACATGGTGAATTGAGCTGAAGAAGCTGAACATATCCAATCAAATGGAGTTGAAGGAAATCACTGGTGCTCTCTGACTAATGCTTAGTGTCATAGAACTAGAGTACTGTAGATGCACCTGGATACATTCAGTTGAAATAGGACCTAGACATGAGCTACATTAAGTGATCTAAATCGCATTGCGACTTAATCCTATTGTGTCTCACTTGGCCTTAAATGACATGGAACAGATAAAGACATTATAGTGGCTGGGACCAAACCACCTCATTCAATCTAGATTGATGTATGACAACCTTGTTGGGGACAAACAGGATATTTCATTGTGAAATGATGTTGCTGACCTTGCTGTGAGTGTTTAGCATGTACCTGTGTCACAATGGAGCCGCAGATTGATCAACCACACAGGTTCAACCACACAGGTTTAACCCCACTTAGAGAGACCGGATTGGTTGGGATGTTTCGGATGTGACTTTGGCCCAGTTGAAAGGTCAAGCTCAACATAATGTATTAACATGAAGAAGGACTCGCACTCTGAGCCATGGTGGAGGGATACGTATGGATGGAATATGAGTGATGAGGCTGTGGAAGAATGTAGATTAAAAAAGAAGAACCCCTGATTCAGTGTTGTGAAGAAATAGGGTTGTTATGAAATAACAACTAAATATGATTCTCTCAGATCAGAGACACAATATAACATGTAGATGTCTGTGTTCTTATGAGTATGGCGAACTACTTCTTCCATCGCTCACGCCCTCCCTCCTCCACCCTGACAATCCTCTGCCCCAGTGGCTGTGGTTGATAGGACCATCCATCCTCTAAATGGGGTGGGGGTGTAAATAGGGAGGGGGGGTTACCTTAGTTTAGGTTCAACGTCAGACAAGGAAAGAATGTATGTGAGATGGAGGGATAGAAAGAGCATACAGTGGGGCAAAAAAAGTATTTAGTCAGCCACCAATTGTGCAAGTTCTCCCACTTAAAAAGATGAGAGAGGCCTGTAATTTTCATCATAGGTACACTTCAACTATGACAGACAAAATTAGGAAAAAAAATCCAGAAAATCACATTGTAGGATTTTTAATGAATTTATTTGCAAATTATGGTGGAAAATAAGTATTTGGTCAATAACAAAAGTTTATCTCAATACTTTGTTATATACCCTTTGTTGGCAATGACAGAGGTCAAACATTTTCTGTAAGTCTTCACAAGGTTTTAACACACTGTTGCTGGTATTTTGTCCCATTCCTCCATGCAGATCTCCTCTAGAGCAGTGATGTTTTGGGGCTGTTGCTGGGCAACACGGACTTTCAACTCCCTCGGGGAGTGGGGTTGAGATCTGGAGACTGGCTAGGCCACTCCAGGACCTTGAAATGCTTCTTACGAAGCCACTCCTTCATTGCCCGGGAGGTGTGTTTGGGAACATTGTCATGCTGAAAGACCCAGCCACGTTTCATCTTCAATGCCCTTGCTGATGGAAGGAGGTTTTCACTCAAAATCTCACGATACATGGCCCCATTCATTCTTTCCTTTACACGGATCAGTCGTCCTGGTCCCTTTGCAGAAAAACAGCTCCAAAGCATGATGTTTCCACCCCCATGCTTCACAGTAGGTATGGTGTTCTTTGGATGCAACTCAGCATTCTTTGTCCTCCAAACACGACGAGTTGAGTTTTTACCAAAAAGTTATATTTTGGTTTCATCTGACCATATGACATTCTCCCAATTTTCTTCTGGATCATCCAAATGCTCTCTAGCAAACTTCAGACGGGCCTGGACATGTACTTGCTTAAGCAGGGGGACACGTCTGGCACTGCAGGGTTTGAGTCCCTGGCGGCGTAGTGTGTTACTGATGGTAGGCTTTGTTACTTTGGTCCCAGCTCTCTGCAGGTCATTCACTAGGTCCCCCCGTGTGGTTCTGGGATTTTTGCTCACCTTTCTTGTAGTCATTTTGACCCCATGGGGTGAGATCTTGCGTGGAGCCCCAGATCGAGGGAGATTATCAGTGGTCTTGTATGTCTTCCATTTCCTAATAATTGCTCCCACAGTTGATTTCTTCAAACCAAGCTGCTTACCTATTGCAGATTGTCTTCCCAGCCTGGTGCAGGTCTACAATTTTGTTTCTGGTGTCCTTTGACAGCTCTTTGGTCTTGGCCATAGTGGAGTTTGGAGTGTGACTGTTTGAGGTTGTGGACAGGAAGTTACATGTCTGTGAGAGCCAGACATCTTGCTTGTTTGTAGGTGACCAAATACTTATTTTCCACCATCATTTGCAAATAAATTCATTAAAAATCCTACAATGTGATTTTCTGGATTTTTCCCCCTCATTTTTCATCTTTTTAAGTGGGCGAACTTGCACAATTGGTGACTAAATACTTTTTTGTCCCACTGTATAAAAGGGGAGGTGGGTATGTGAGGGAGAGAGTGTGTGTGGAGGAGCGAGCGGGAGAGAGAGAGAGGGAGAGGCAGGGAGAGAGAGAGGGAGAGAGACAGACAGACAGAGAGAGAGAGGGAGAGAGGGAGAGAGCGAGAGCAAGAGCTAGAAGGGCACTAAATTTCCTCCTAAGTGCCGTGTGACGGACTCTGTGATGTGTAAAGGCACTGTTTTCTTAATTTGATTGGCTCTAAATGCTTCCTGCGTCTCTGACTTACAGCCTATCCTTCTTCCCTTTTATGTTGTCTGTTGACAGAAAGCTGATCTGGCAGTGGCTCCCCTGGCCATCACCTACGTGAGGGAGAAGGTCATCGACTTCTCCAAGCCCTTCATGACACTGGGGATAAGTATCCTCTACCGCAAGCCCAACGGAACCAACCCTGGGGTCTTCTCCTTTCTCAACCCCCTCTCACCCGATATCTGGATGTATATTCTGCTGGCTTACTTGGGTGTCAGTTGTGTGCTGTTTGTCATAGCCAGGTAACATGTCAGTTCCAGTAATCAATCAATCAATCAATCAAATGTATTTATAAAGCCCTTCTTACATCAGCTGATGTCACAAAGTGTTGTACAGAAACCCAGCCTAAAACTAAATCACTGCTAATTCATTCACACACTATTATATGCTAACGCCTTAATTATTTAACCTTGCCCCATCTGTCTAGCAAGATAGTCTCTCTGTGATTATGTTACGATCTTGACACTAAGTGGACAATATCTGCTCACTACCTGCTACCAATACCTACTTACTCAGATGACACAGACTTTATAGCTAGCCTCATACTGAAAAATTCAGAAACACATTCACTCAAACTTTTAATAATGCAACCAACTTTGAAGAAAAAGGTGCACAGATAAAAGTCTATTTAGCTAAATGTCTATATAGCTGAGGAAAGTAGATGTTCCAGCACACAAAGACAGTTCCCTATGGTTCCCTTTCAGCCTTCTCTCCCAGTATAATGGAGGGAGGGCTGAGTGTTCCCTATCGGCAGGCTGCTCTCGAGAGGCAGGCAGGCAGCTGCTGTTAAGTGATTCCTGGGAAGTCTCTGTGTCTCCACACATACCTGCTGTTCCCTGGTCTGCCACAACTATCTGCTGCTCAGGAGATAATGCACACAAACACAAACATTATGATCAGAGACGTTAAACCAGACGTTTCAGGACTGTGTGTGTGCGGTATGTGTGTATGTACAGTACCCAGTCAAAAGTTTTGACTCACCTACTCATTCCAGGGTTTTTCTTTATTTTTTACTATTTTCTACATCGCGAAGACATAAAAACTATGATATAACACATGGAATCATGTAGTAACCACAAAAAAGTGTTAAACAAATCAAAATATATTTAGAATTGAGATTCTTTAAAGTATGGCTTTAAAGCCACCCTTTTCCTTGATGATAGCGTTGCACACTCATGGTATTCTCTCAACCAGCTTCACCTGGAATGCTTTTCCAACATATGCTAAGCATTTGTTGGTTGCTTTTCCTTCACTCTGTGGTGTAACTCATCCCAAACCATCTCAATTGGGTTGAGGTTGGGTGCTTGTGGAGGCCAGGTCATCTGATGCAGCACTCCATCATATCTATAGATATAAAATAAAGAAAAACCCTTGAGTGAGTAGGTGTGTCCAAACATTTGAGTGGTTGTGTGTGTGTGTGTGTGTGTGTGTGTGTGTGTGTGTGTGTGTGTGTGTGTGTGTGTGTGTGTGTGTGTGTGTGTGTGTGTGTGTGCTCGTTGGTGTGAATGGCTGCTGCCCCCGTTTTCCCTGTTGTCTCCAGTGTCTCAAAGTCACTACTGTCTTTTCTTTTCTGTTTTTTTTCTCCACCTTGCCTCAAACATACCAAGTGATATAATCTACATAGGAATCATATCAGCACAGTAAGAACCTGCTAGTTATGACAGTGGCTGACAATTGAACAAGCTTGATCATTTATAAGGTTGATTACTCGTTTGCCCAGTATAGAGAGAGTCTGGGTTTTTGTAGGATTATTGGAGAAGCGAAGAGAGGGTATGAAGAGTAAGGCTTTTATGTTAGATCTTGAGGTCAGCTGATGTGTGTTAGATCTTGAGGTCAGCTGGTGTGTGTTAGATCTTGAGGTCAGCTGGTGTGTGTTAGATCTTGGGGTCAGATGGTGTGTGTTAGATCTTGAGGTCAGCTGGTGTGTGTTAGAGCTTGAGGTCAGATGGTGTGTGTTAGATCTTGGGGTCAGATGGTGTGTGTTAGAGCTTGGAGTCAGATGGTGTGTGTTAGATCTTGGGGTCAGATGGTGTGTGTTAGATCTTGGGATCAGATGGTGTGTGTTAGAGCTTGGGGTCAGATGGTGTGTGTTAGATCTTGGGGTCAGATGGTGTGTGTTAGATCTTGAGGTCAGCTGGTGTGTGTTAGAGCTTGAGGTCAGATGGTGTGTGTTAGATCTTGGGGTCAGATGGTGTGTGTTAGATCTTGAGGTCAGATGGTGTGTGTTAGATCTTGGGGTCAGATGGTGTGTGTTAGATCTTGGGGTCAGATGGTGTGTGTTAGATCTTGAGGTCAGCTGGTGTGTGTTAGATCTTGAGGTAAGATGGTGTGTGTTAGATCTTGAGGTCAGCTGGTGTGTGTTAGATCTTGAGGTCAGATGGTGTGTGTTAGATCTTGAGGTAAACTTGTGGGTGTGTGTGTGTGTATGTGTGTGTGTGTGTTGTCAAACTCATCAGAATTAGTTGATTGGCTAGTTATCAGCATCTGACCTTGTGCATACGTTGAGTCAGCATAGCCCTCTTATCCCTAATAATTGGTTGTGTCCGAAATGGCACCATATTTCCTATATGATGCACTACTTTTGGTCTGGGCCCACTGGGCTTTGGTCAACAGAAGTGCATTATATAGGGAATAGGGTGCCATTTCAGACACAGTCACTGGTCCACTGGTGGAGAATAGGGCCAGTCCTGCAGGAACTTTAGCATAACTTTTACAGAGAGCGCTAGCATTTTATTGAAATATTCAATCATGATGTAGTGAAGAAGATTTAAATGTAATTTAGCTTTTACATGTGATAAACTGTTTTGTGTTGATATTTTATTTTGATGGATACCATACTGGTTAGTATGATTTATGACCAATAGTAGTACATTTCGTTCTTATATTTTCATCTTGACCTTAGAGGCTGGATATTATTATTGAAATAAGAGCAATGGTATTGTGGATGGTGTAATGCTTAGCAAAGTGTGTTTTTATGTAGGTAGTAGTGTATCTTTTGTTTGCTTTGTTCAGGCTTAGTTCTCAGGCATGGGAAAGTAGTGCAGAGTTTGACATTTTGACATTTACATTTTAGTAATTTAGCAGAGCGGCTTCCAGTTATTGTGTTCATCTTAAGATGGGACAACTACATATCACAGTCATAGTACGTATGCTTTTATTCAATAAAGTAGCAAAGTCAGAGCTAGTAAGTGGAGAAAAAAAAAAGTTAAGTGCCAGTGTTAGTTCACAAAATGCTTTTTAGTGTGTGTGTGGGCGGGGAGGAGAACAGAGTACTCAGGTTGGGGTGTAGGGTTTGATCAGAGCCTGAAAGTAGAGAGGGGCAGTTCCTCTTGCTGCTCCATAGACAAGCACCATAGTCTTGTATCTCTCCCCTTGATCTGGCTGCTCTCACCTGACTAGGGCCGGCGTTTGAGGCACGCTGGAGAAGAAGACAAAGAAAAGTTGATGATGTTAACTCTAAGACTTTTGGGGGAGCGTAACTCTTTCAGTTGGATACTCAACAGTTTTAGAGTTAATACATGTGTGTTACTGGCGATATGATCACACAAGAGAATAAAACGCTGCAACTGGCATCTAAGTTGGTTCAGAATATGCACCTATCTTTTTAAATGATCACAGTAAGTAAGTGTTGTTGGGTAAGTGTTCAAATATATCTTTCACTCTGTTTGATTCTCCCTTTAGACACTAGGCATGGTAGGGCTTGGGTAGCATGCATGTACTGTACAGTGTACAGACCCCAGTCGTTCTCTGGAAAGGTAACTAAGCTAACTGTACATATATATGTGTGTGTACACATTTATACATACATTATCTATGTATGCTTGTGTGCGTGTGTTTTGTATGTGTGAGGGGGTTTATGCTACTACGTGTGTGTGTGTGTGTGTGAATGCTGTATGGTGACATTATAAGGACTGGTTTAGGCACCCCCTAGGCAAACTGATCTACATGCCATATTTAGAAACACCGGAGGATACCGTGGGAAAACCACGACATTACTGTATTTACATGATTTAATAAGTTACCCTTCTCATATCACCAGCTGTTGTTGTTGTTGTTGTTGCTTGTGGTAGGTGTTGTTGTTGTTTTCCTCTAATATCTTTCCTACGCTGTTCCTTCTTCCTTTGTTACGTAGGTGATGAAATGAAACATGTGAAACAGTCTCTATCGTACATCCCACGACCTCCACACCATCTCTGTGCATTATCGCCTTGTTACAGTTTGGGGAATCTAATTTCCTGCCTCCTCCTTATCAAATGAATTTTAAAAAGATAAAAACCTGCAGAGGAGCGAATGAGCTCTCTTATCGTCAACAATTTATCCTCAAATTTATGCAGGATTCTGTCGACCAATCTTTTAATTATGTGGTCTCCTACTATTGTTACATCTTGTTGTCACATGCTTGGTGGAAAGAAGACTGCCTCAATATTACACAGTCTCTCCTTCGTTTGTGTTACTGTGAAACAGAGTATATCATATGTTCAATACACAGTCTAATACCCTTAACTGCAACATGTTACAACATGCTCATATAACAGACATTTCCCATCCCTTATTCTACATTTGTAGAAGGGGAACGGGTTGTAATGGAATTTCTATTAGACTCTTCCGCATTTCTCCTCCATTACTACAATGAGTCTCAGTATGCTCTCAAAAGCCCCATGTAAAACAGTTTGTCGGCTTCTCAATGCTACAATACAGATATAGATTTTTTATCATCCTGGAAAGAGAAGCAAACAACAGCATTTGATTGAGGTTTGTGTATAGACAGACATATATGAATGTCTTTTTTCAAGCCGTATGGAATAGTCTTTGGCAACAGCCCCATTCGAACGCTGTTGATTGCTTAGAAGGTTCATATAAAGCCTATAGAGATATATAGCCATGTCTTTTCCCCAGTCATTTAGAATTGAAGAGACTAGACCTGCAACAGCCCCTTTCTAGCGCTCTCTCTGTGTTCATTCTTCTCCCCTAACATTGGTGTTATCAGGCGTATCATCTGTTGAGTTTTCTGCAGGATGACCTTATAAAAAGATAAAAGCCTGCCATTGTTTCTTCTCTGCTGCTGAGTTCCCTTCTTGCCTGTCTGCCCTCCATCCTCCCGCCCGTCTGTCTGGGGTTATCTCTCTCTCTCTCCCCCCCTGCTCTCTCTCTCTCTCTCTCCTTCCTCTCCGCTCAGCGGTGACCTTACTCAAAGTTTCTCCCTCTGTGGCTCTGATGACCTGAGATAACGTAAGGGCGGTGTAATTGGATCAAACTGACAGCTAACTGAATGGGATGGGGCTGGCGGAGCGGCCGGGCAGCTCCACCTTCAGAGGCAGGTTAAGCTGCTGCTAGTGGTTCTCGTCGTACGGTGACAGGAATGTTTTAGTATTCCCACCGCAGTGAGGTAACTCCCGCCTCTTACCCCACCCTCTCCTCAGGCCAGCTACGGATGTAGGATGACAAGCTGGCTCATCCGTGTTCTCATCCGTGTTCCTGGCGTGTGGTAATTGGCTTTGCTCAGCGGGATCTCCACTAAGGGGGTCCAGCCGGGGGCACCAGTCACTAGTCACATACGTCTTGCCAAGGTCACAGTTCACATGAACTCAATTTGGAATTGCAAACTGACAAGCAAGCAAATCTGGGGCAAATTGAGTAGACAGATTGATTTAGGGCCAAGGAACAGTGGGATCTAAAGGACGTTCAGCAGTCTTGGAGCTGGACTAGAATACCCCCTGGAGTGTGACATGGGGGATAGGGAGCGTGCACTAAACACATTATAATGGCCAAGCCCATTATTCATGACATTGGTGCATGTTCTGATGCTGTCATATTATCAATAATAATGTCTTAATGCTATCACCAATATATAACAATATATAGCTGTCACCAATAAATAACTTTAAATCTAAGCCACCCCAAAAACAAATGATATACTAACCTGACAGGTAGCCATGCTGGATTGTCTTCAGTTTAATTGTTTCTCTGCAACATCAGATTGTTTTCCCGTTTGATATTCTTGTGGAATTTAGATTTTTGGGAATTTAAAAGTTTCTAGAGAGTCAAGTCCACAGAACACATCCATCGACTATTCAATTTGATTAGTCATATACTGTACTTCAACCAGGGAAAAAAGAGGCCTGGCTTAAGATATTGCTTCTACGATTCCACAACTACAGCACAACCAAATGGGGTCGGGATGCTTAATTGTAGCCCAATCAACCTTTACTAATGTAATGTCACTTTTATTTAACGGGAATAAATGGGAAATCTCTTTGCTTGAGGAGTGAGCTGAGCTGAAGTTGGAGCAGAGCGGAGTGAGTGGGAGTGAGTACCGCACAGCACAGACAGTCAGGCAGTCAGACAGGCAGGCAGACAGGCAGTCAGGCAGGCAGGCAGACAGACAGACAGACAGACAGGCAGGCAGGCAGGCAGGCAGGCAGGCAGGCAGGCAGGCAGGCAGGCAGGCAGGCAGGCAGGCAGACAGACAGACAGACAGACAGACAGACAGACAGACAGACAGACAGACAGGCAGGCAGGCAGGCAGACAGACAGACAGACAGACAGACAGACAGACAGACAGACAGACAGACAGACAGACAGACAGACAGACAGACAGGAAGACATGATGGAAATGAACTATTTGATGTATTGCATGTTAATGCCATCTGTAGATTATAAGGATTATTAGTGCTTTTCTCAAGTGACATTTAAGTTATTTTCAGATCCCATTGATTAAATGCCTTTGATATGAGCATGTCAACATGAGCAGTGTGTTTTGGGCTGACAAGTGGTGAGAAGATGTTCCACAGTCCCAAGGGCTGTTTAAATTCTTCATCTGTCATCTAGTTGAGATGATACAGTTGAAGAGATAATAACAACGCAGACCTGAGTGACATATAAAGAGATGATGTACGTCATCTTGCTGTTTGTCAGCTTTTGTTCATTTAACCGTCATGTTACACTGTAATTGATGAATTGTCATAACAACAACTAAAATATATTAGCTTACAATAACAATTTCTAGCGTTACCTTGCAGGGCAATATATGTGGTATATTTTCCCAATATCAAGATGCCAAAGTATCACATCTTGTTGTTGTGATCAATGACTAACTAACTTTTGTTTCTCTTCCCTATCTCTCCAGGTAGGCCAAGTCAAGCCAGCATTGGTCTGTAACACTGTCTGTCTGTTCTATTAGTGCTGAACACAAGTGAAATAAACGTGTGTATGTGTGTGTTCTCTGTCGATTGCCACAGGTTTAGTCCCTACGAGTGGTATAACCCCCACCCCTGCAACCCCGACTCAGATGTAGTGGAAAACAATTTCACCCTGCTAAATAGTTTCTGGTTCGGAGTTGGAGCTCTCATGCAGCAAGGTAGACGCCTCTGCCTGCCCCCCTTTAGCACACAGCCCACTATTTTCCTGGGGGAACAAACGTGCTCTTAACCAGGCCCACGACCATGCATGGGGGCCTCTGTGCATGTAGCTGGAAGCAGACTGACTGACTGGTTTGGTTGCGTCTGTCCACAGTGTGGTGTGGATTGGCTGGGTGGGATCTTGAGATTAGGAATGATGAGCGTGATTGGTGAATGAGAATAGGAGAGCCAGGCGTTTTCCTCCCTGTTCCTGCATGATCTCCCACCCTCTCCTATCTCCCATCTACTGTACCCCTCCTCTGTCCCCAACCCCACCCTACCTGCCTCCCTCCCTTCCCCACAGGTTCCAGAAAAGGTAAGTCCTATCCCCCATGTGCCAGAAGGTAAAGAGCTAGGTGCAGAAAGAGTTGAGAGAATGAGAATGAGAGTTAAAACAGTGTGCTGTCTCTTAGCCTGCCTCAGTCTGTTTTTGTTTCCTTCTGCCAAACCGATGCCATATCTTCTCAACTAGTGTCTGCGTCTTTAGATTGAGAAAAGCAAAACAAAACAAAAGGAACTGCAGTACGGCATCACATTAAAGGAAATGGAATGATTTCATTTAGACTTGTAATATCGACTGAGACTGCATGCCAAGACCAGATATGTTGCATTTTGTAATACATACTTGAAAGTTGCGTTAGTTACGGTACCGTAGCGATGATGACAGGAAGGTCTGCAGCATGGTTAAAACGGCCTGGGTCTGCCCTGCATCTGATCTGGGCCATGGAATGGAACATAGAGGGGACTGACTTTCCTCAGCAAAGTTCTGCCCAGATATGAATCTGACATTTTTTTCCTGGCCGTTGTTGATGGCTGGTTGCATGCAATGAGTTAGCATGCAAGCCTTCATTTAAATTAAGTTGACTGAGTGATTATTTTGCAGGTATAATAATACTGTGATTTGTAAGAGTAAGTTTTAAGAAAATATTACAAATTGAAATTGACAAAATGTTACAGTTAGAACTCTTGGGACTCTTATCCACCTTGTGCAGGTGGGTATAATGAAGTTACCCATTTGGGTAGGTTTTTGCCCTCTGTATTAGTGTTAGGCAATTCAGGTTAAAGATGCATCATTGCATTAGAAATGTTATCTTCTGTCATATTAAGCCATGTTAAATGTGTAATGGATATTCTAGAGCTTGCTGGAATGTATTCATAAGTGTGTCAAGGGTCTGCCAGGGTATCTGATGTAGTAAAGTATGCTGTAGAATATACTGTAACTGTCAATGTAACGGTGGTAAGTCCTGTAGTTGAGAAGATGTGGCTGTAGGGCAGAAGGGTTTTAGGGGACGAGACTGAGACAGAGGAGCACACTGTGCCCGTCTGCATGGCGTCTCTGTGACGCCCACGCTGGCCTACACTGTAGAGAGGCTCCCCTGCTCCCACGGCTTGGCCCCGCCCCCAGAAAACTGTGGGATGTGCAGTTTGGACATGACGTTACCTTGGGTACATGACAGTCAGCCCCAACCAGGTTCAGTTGCTTTGGCTCTGACGCGCTCCGCTCCCGGGCGGTCGATCTGTCACATAGAGTTGAATGGCCTCAACGGGGTAAGGTCTCTGAGCTGGTAGACAGTGTTGTTCCACTGAACACAAAGCTGTCTCTGTTTTCCCTGGTCATGTCATGTGTCTTGCTACTGTGTCTTCTCTGAGTTTATTTTAATATCGTTTGTCCTTTTTTTTTTTTTTTTCCCTAATTTGAGTGCTTTGACCAATGAGCGGTGTGGGCTGCAAGGCATCCTGGGTAATGATGGTGTGGCTGTTGAATCATGTTACACTGTGTGTCTGGCTGGTGGGGGGCGTGGTGGTGGGGTGAGGAGAATCAGGGAGTGAGAAGAGATATGGGAAGAGACATGTGAGAGTGGGGGGTGAGAGGATGTGAGGGTGGATGTGCGGAGCGGGTTGACTGCAGTGTGTCTCTCTTTGTTCCCCTCCACAGTGCTCTCTCTCTCTCTCTCTCTCTCTCTCTCTCTCTCTCTCTCTCTCTCTCTCGCTCTCTTTCTCTCTCGCTCTTTCTCTCTCTCTCTCTCTGGTGGACAGGGCTTTGGGCATGAATTCAGATGTTACTGGACGAGGCTGTCAGGTCTCTGCTCTCTCACTATATTTCTCCCTGAGTGACGGCTCACTGCCCGGACTGGGAGAAAGTTATAAGAGGCACTGCAGAGGCAGAGTGAGATGAGTGGGAGATTGAGTCTCACCTAAGGAGAGAAGTGGAGTTCTTATCCTCCTATCTTTCCCACAGTTCATTGCCTTTGAGTGAATGTGCGAGATCGCAGCTTTAAATTGCCTTGAAATACTTGAGGAGAATGATCTTCTTGCTGCCCAGTCAGACCTCAATCAACACCCCCAGAGGAAGACCTCACTCCACCCACTCACACAGACCCCTCCTCAAGAACACACTAAGAGGCAAAAGTTCTGAATAGCATATAGCCTGGAAACTAACCATCTACATGGAGACATATTGAGTCAGATGTGATTTCAGATGAAGCACCTCAAAAGAAGAGAAGCTTTGGTGTATCAACAGTTTGCTCCAGTGTGAGTGAAAGCTAAAATAATATGCAGCCAGAGCACACAGTAAAAGCCTGATTCAAACTGTCACCATGTGGCCGGATGCACATCACAGGCCCAAACATGCAATGCCGCCCTAGATGCCCAGGGGGTGTGTGCGTGTGTATGTGCGTGTGCCTGCGTCGAGTGTGTGTGCATGTGCGTGTTGTCTGTGACCCGGCAGGATGCAGAGGTCTGGGCTGGCCCTGGTCCTCTGGCTGGTCCTCTGGTGGTTGTTGCTGGGTATCTCCTCTTGGCTCCAGGACCCTGCCGGGGCTGACCCCTCTCTCTGCTCCTCTCCTCTCGCCCCCGACCAGGCTCTGAGTTAATGCCCAAAGCCCTGTCCACCAGGATCGTAGGAGGCATCTGGTGGTTCTTCACCCTGATAATCATCTCCTCCTACACGGCCAACCTGGCTGCCTTCCTCACTGTGGAGAGGATGGAGTCGCCCATCGACTCAGCTGACGACCTGGCCAAGCAGACCAGGATAGAGTATGGAGTGGTGGAGGAGGGATCCACCATGACCTTCTTCAAGGTGGGTCACATAGGGCATGGTGCCATACTGACCATCTATCAGTCTATTCATCTATCAACCAGGCCATCAAGCAATCACTCCATGTATTTGTGCATCTACTGTACGAGGATACATCAATCAGTCCACCAAATCATACAGTGTTGCACCACTAAAGGACACATGGTTAGAGAATACTTGGAGACAATTGTAAATGTAATGACATGTAAGGAAAAAGACAAATACATTGGTAAATAAATTGTCGAAAAGCTCAGATGAATCTGCAGAATTCTAGATCAACTGTAAAGCCATAAATAGCTGTTAAGTCCAAAGTAAATCTGTGACAGCTAGAAATTCCCATGACAATAGAATGGAGTGTTCCAGAATAAAGACTTGAACGTATAACCATTAGTTGTGTTACAGCTGTATTTTGTGCTGCCTGTGAAATTGGCTGCAGCAACAAGGCCCGAAGAGGTGTGGTAAATGGCAATATACCACGGCTAAGGGCTGTTCTTAACATGATGCAATGCGGAGTGCTTGGTGCCTGGACACAGCCCTTAGTCGTGGTATATTGGCAATATATATCGCAAATCCTTTTGCTATTATAAACTATTTACCAACGTAATTATAACAGTAAAAATAAATGTTTTGACATGCCCGTGGTGTACTGTCTGATATACCACGGCTTTCAGCCAATCAGCATTCAGGACTCAAACCACCTGGTTTATAATAAAGTATAGCCTTTCTGTGTTCACTCTCGCCAGCCCTCTCCTCTCCTCTCCTCTCCTCTCCTCTCCTCTCCTCTCCTCTATTCTCCTCTCATCTCCTCTCCTCTCCTCTCCTCTATTCTCCTCTCATCTCCTCTCATCTCCTCTCCTCTATTCTCCTCTCCTCTCCTCTCCTCTCCTCTCCTCTCCTCTCCTCTATTCTCCTCTCCTCTCATCTCCTCTCCTCTCCTCTCCTCAGTGGTTGATCATGTGGAATCACTGCAGCATATCAAGGGTATCTTATTAAGCCAGCAGTGTTTTAGGGTATTCTACAGTATTCTCACAAGATCTCCCTGCTGTGTCTCTCTGATTATTCTGCACTGTTTGTCTCTCGTATCGTATCCCCACCGCCGCGATGCACGGACAGCTCTATGCCAGATGGAGGGAAAATCTGTCTCTCTCAGAATGCTGCAATGGATCTTTATGGCTTCTGGTGTTTCTTTATTTTCACACTTCATTTTTATCAGCTCTGTGTGTGTGTGTGGTGTGTGTGTGTGTGTGTATGTGTGTGGTGTGTGAACACATTCTCAAAAGACACATACACATGAAAACATGCATACTCTCTCTCCCTCTCTCTTTAACAGATATACACACACACACACACACACACACACGCGCGCGCGCGCCCACACACCTATTCATTACTGTAGCTAATATGGCACGGTGATAGCAAAGCTTTAAATAGTATTTTTACCATTCCATAAACAAATGACTGAAAACAACAGTTGGCATAAGGGAGCACATACAGTCTGTTCTGGTGGAGAAGGTTACTTATGCTGACATGCCATTGGAACAATTATAGAGAAAAATGTTATTAAAAAATGATTAAGCAAAGCAAAGTATTGTTCAAATCAAATGATATTTGTCACATGCGCCAAATACCACAGTAAGCATTTTACAATAAGGTGTATTCGGCGCATGTGAACAATTTGATTTGATTTGAACAATACTTTGGTTTGCTTGAATCATTTTTGTTTGTTGCCAACACGGTCATCAGAAGGATTCAATCCACAGATGTAGAGGATCCAACTGAAGTACCATTTCTCTGAAAGGCTTGATTCTATTGTCCCCTCCTAGACCTAGGTTACTGATTGATGGACCGATTGATGAATGTTTTGACCAAAATGATTGAGTCCTCATCGATTCAGCGTTGTTCTCCGTACTGTAGGCATTCAGACAGGCATCGTATGTCCTTATTACTTTTTAAAAATATATTTTTTAAGATTTTATTTTCTTTTATAAACAATACAAAACATACACATACAAACGACAACATCATACAAACATCAACTACATCACCCCTACCCAGACCCACTTGCACACACCCCCATCTCATCAACTACATTATTGAGTCATTATTAGTTTTACACTTAATACATCACTCGGCCGTTGTGCTTGTGTGAATTTTTTTCTCTTAAATTCTATACATTAGTTTATACTGAATTAAGCATACATTTTTGTTAACTGTATTGTTGTTAGTTATGCTCCAACCTTCCCTCCATCTTATGTTAACATCAGTTCTTTTTTCCAATAGTTCATCTTTTTTTCTAAGAGATTGTTAGTTGGATATGTTCCCTGCAAGGTTTTGTCTTCTCTATCATTATGAACATCATGTTCTGGCTCAAATAAGAATCCTTCAAGGTTGCTCTGATGTCCAAAAGATTTAAAATGTACATTTTGTGATATGTAACTTTTTGCATGGATTTGAAACTACATTGGTCAGTCCAAAATTACTTTTTAATTCTGTCATGGAAATACATTTATTTCCTGTTACAAAGTCATTTACAGTTTCTATGCCTTTTAGTTTTCCATGTGGAACAATGGACAATGAATTCTGAAAAACTATCCAAGGATTGTTCCATAAGGTTGTGTTTTTTGGTAAGTGGTATTAGTTCTTCTAAAATATGTTTCATTTGCTTTTCCATGTTGTTTTAACATTCTTAACTACGAAGTTGTTGATGTTCTTAGCTTTTCCCTTTGAAAATAGACACGTAAAACAATTTTGGGGATGAGCACAAGCATCTTCAATATGTACCCTCTTTAGTCCATATGTCACAAGTAAAAGCCTTGGGTAGTGAGTTGATACAATTCCAAGTCTGGAAGGTTAAAACCACCATCCGACTTAAGAAGATGTAAACCTTTCCTTTTTATTCTATGAATGTATTTGCCTATATAAAGTATTTTTATGACCGTGTATACTTTATTGAAAGAATGTCTTCGCTGGAGTAATTGGTATGACCGAAAAACGCTTTGGCAGCGGTGCCTGTAAAATGTATGTGAAGATTACCCCATTTAATTAGATCTGCTTTCATATTGTTGAGTAGTGGAATAAAGTTATCTTTGCATATTTGTAATTTGTTTTCACTTATTAGGCATCCTAAGTTTTTTTTTAAAAATTGTCCAGTTTTAAAGGATTGCTGTAGATCGTGAGTAATATTTTTGCCATTATTAGTTGTTTTGCGCGTTAATTTTATATCCTTGCAAACACTACATGACCAAAAGTATGTGGACACCTGCTTGTCGAACATCTCATTCCAAAATTATGGGCATTAATATTTTTGTTGGTCCCCCTTTGCTGCTATAACAGCCTCCAATCTTCTGGGAAGGCTTTCCCCTAGATGTTGGAACATGGCTGCGGGGACAAGAGCCACAAGAGCATTAGTGAGGTCGAGCACTGATGTTGGGCAATTAGGCCTGGCTCGCAGTCTGCTTTCCAATTCACCCCAAAGTTGTTTGATGGGGTTGGGGTATGTGCTCTGTGCAGGCCAGTCAAGTTCTTCCACACCAATCTCAACAAACCCTTTCTGAATGGACCTCGTTTTGTGCATGGGGGCATTGTCATGCTGAAACAGGAAAGGGCCTAACCCAAACTGTTGCCACAATGTTGAATGAATGTCATTGTATGCTGTGGCTTTAAGATTTCCCTTCACTGGACGAACTATGAAAAACAGCCCCAGACCATTTTTCCTCCTGCACCAAACTTTACTGTTGGCACTACTGTATGCATTGGAACAGGTGGCGTTATCCTGGCATTCGCCAAACCTACTGTAGATTCGTCCGTCGGACTGCCAGATGATTAAGTGTGATTCATCACTCCAGAGAATACGTTTCCACTGTTTCAATGGCGGCGAGCTTTACACCACTCCAGCCGACGCTTGACATTCCGCATGGTGATCTTAGACTTGTGTGCAGCTGCTCGGCCATGGATACCCATTTCTTGAAGCTCCCGACAAACACTTCTTGTGCTGACGTTGCATCCAGAGGCAGTTTGGAACTCTGTAGATCCAATGGCAATGCTCCAGATCCTCCGATGATACAGTCACGCCAAGCTCTTCCGATATCAGCTTGATCGCGTAGATGAAAATGTCCCCTTTTTCCTCGTCTTCCGGTAGGGACAATATTCTCATATTATTTTGTCACAATCTGTTTTCTAGCTGATCCAGTTCATCTTCTAAAGTTTGCACCTTTGTTTCCAGAAGGCCAACTTTGTTGTCTTGTACGTCCACGCGGCCGCCCTGACACGATAGACTCTACTTTCGTTTCAAGCAAATCTACGTTTTAAACAACAGATTGTAACAGTTTGTAACAGTTTGTTTGTTTTGGTGAGCATTTTGACAGTACATATCGGAGCTACTATCTCCCCAATGCGTCCTATCGGTATACGCATGCGAGTCCTTATTACTATTCAACAACAGGAAACAAATGTAATGCCTGCCGTTTGAGTAATTATTGACTCAGATTTGTTCTGGAAAAATACATGGCTAATGGTGGCTGATTATGAAAATACCAGCATGGGGTAACTCTCTGAAGTGTCCGAATTACACATCTCTCCCTCCTCTTTTCTCATTTTCCAGCCACTCCATTCTATCCATCCTCGACAGACTCCCTTTACAATAACACTGAATTATTCAAAAAGCACACACCACTGTGTATCTCTTATTACCTAACATATCACGTCCTGTTAAGGACCCTGGCAATGCTATTATTTCACCTCATTTATGTAATCCCTACGCAGGTGGAATCCTAGCACCTCAGCGAGGAAGTAGGCACCTGGCGTCGCCACGGCGATGAGGAGCAAGATCGCCCCTGGTTATGGGGCTGAGTTGTTCTGCATTAGCTGTGAGACAGCTGTCAATGCGGAGAGTGTGGCATCACCAGAATAATGATTTAAAGACAAAAGCAGACAGGGCTTATTGAGATGATGAGTGTGATACTGCAGGAGGAGATGACAGAGGAGATGGAGAATGAGAGAACATCAGGAGAAGACAGGAGGAATAGAATGGGAGGAGGAGAGTGGGTGTTGTTCACGCTCCTCAGCCCCACAGGCCTGTGCTGTATAGTATGTTGCTACATTCCTTCAGTTCAGCAGAATTCCCCTACTGTATCATCACAACAATTATACTGTAATTCACCTTCCACAATCTATCCTCACAATTCAGCTAATTTGAACCCAGGTTGATTTCCTGTCAGACTTTTTTCTCCCATACTTCTTCTTGCACAACCCTTTCTGGTTCCAGGGACAACCCTTTTTGGTTCCAGGGACAACCCTTTTTGGTTCCAGGGACAACCCTTTTTGGTTCCAGGGACAACCCTTTTTGGTTCCAGGGACAACCCTTTCTGGTTCCAGGGACAACCCTTTTTGGTTCCAGGGACAACCCTTTTTGGTTCCAGGGACAACCCTTTTTGGTTCCAGGGACAACCCTTTCTGGTTCCAGGGACAACCCTTTTTGGTTCCAGGGACAACCCTTTTTGGTTCCAGGGACAATCCTTTCTGGTTCCAGGTAGAACCCTTTTGAGTTCCATATAGAACCCATTCCACAGAGGGTTCGACATGGAACCAAAAAGGTTCTACCTGGAACCAAAAAAAGGGTCCTTCGAAGGATTAGCCCATGGGGACAGCCAAATAACCCTTTTGGGCTCTAGATAGAGCATTTTTTTCTAAGAGTGTTTGGAATGTGTAAAAAAAGACTAGAGTTGGATGATTAAGCCTCTACTTCACACTGTTTTCCTCTGGTTCAAATGTAGTCTCTGATACTTGCCTCCAGTCCAGAGGGTGATGCTGTATCTAGCCTTCAGTCTAACCACTGCCTCTCAGGATGGCCTGGCTCTCTGGGTTATGCTAGCCCACAACTCCCAGAACCCTGACTGAGATGAGACACTTCCCTCTTCTCTTTTGTGTTGGTTGTCTCCACAGTACAGTTCATCTTTGCTTTGAGGCATCCTGGTATCTGTCACATACGTCCCAGCCAGCCCCATCACATCAAAAGCATTGTGGTTTAGCTAGCAGAGAGGCAGATTGGGTTCTGTGGCTCCTCTCCTGGCTAGTTTCTGTGTGTGTGTGTGTGTGTGTGTGTGTGTGTGTGTGTGTGTGTGTGTGTGTGTGTGTGTGTGTGTGTGTGTGTGTGTGTGTGTGTGTGTATTTTAGGTTCTACCCGTTCACTAGCCTCTCCGCTCCATGCAGACATCTAACCCATCTGCAGTGGGGTTTTTGCTGAGCAAAGCAGAGCCAGTCTTACCTGAACTCCCTCTGCCCTTCAACGCTTTCTGCCCCTCCGTTTGTGGAACTGACTCTCTTTTTTCAATCTCTCTCTATTTAACAGCCCTGATACTGGCGTCATCGCTTTTTGAAATTTGTTGTGTGGAGGTATTGCAGTATTAGATTAAATCCATGTCCAGCTCTCCCATTCCTCTAACCTTGCCTACTCTCTGCATATTTCTCTCTCTCCTTCCCTTGCTCTCTCTCTTCCCCTCTCTCTATTTTGTCTTCTTCTTTATTTCTACTTTCTTTCTCTTTCATAAAAAATATCATTTTTTTGAGGACAGTTGTCGCTGAACCCTTGAGGACTCTCCAGTAATCAGCAGTGAGTTTATTGGTACTGATGAGTCACCAGTCTTGAACCAAGCTATTCTGCAGTACAGGCAGCACTGAACTAAGCTATCCTACAATACAGGCAGTACTGAACTAAGCTATCCTACAATACAGGCAGCACTGAACTAAGCTATCCTACAATACAGGCAGTACTGAACTAAGCTATCCTACAATACAGGCAGCACTGAACTAAGCTATCCTACAATACAGGCAGCACTGAACTAAGCTATCCTACAATACAGGCAGTACTGAACTAAGCTATCCTACAATACAGGCAGTACTGAACTAAGCTATCCTACAATACAGACAGTACTGAACTAAGATATCCTACAATACAGACTGTGATCCTGACCAAGCAATCCTCCAGTACAGACTGTGATCCTGACCAAACTATCCTCCAGTACAGACAGTGATCCTGACCAAGCTATCCTCCAGTACAGACAGCGATCCTGACCAAGCTATCCTCCAGTACAGACAGTGATCCTGACCAAGCTATCCTCCAGTACAGACAGCGATCCTGACCAAGCTATCCTCCAGTACAGACAGCGATCCTGACCAAGCTATCCTCCAGTACAGACAGCGATCCTGACCAAGCTATCCTCCAGTACAGACAGCAATCCTGACCAAGCTATCCTCCAGTACAGACAGTGATCCTGACAAAGCTATCCTCCAGTACAGACAGCGATCCTGACCAAGCTATCCTCCAGTACAGACAGCGATCCTGACCAAGTTATCCTCCAGTACAGACAGTGATCCTAACAAGGCAATCCTCCAGTACAGACAGCGATCCTGACCAAGTTATCCTCCAGTACAGACAGCGATCCTGACCAAGCAATCCTCCAGTACAGACAGTTATCCTGACCAAGCAATCCTCCAGTACAGACAGCGATCCTGACCAAGCAATCCTCCAGTACAGACAGCAATCCTGACCAAGTTATCCTCCAGTACAGACAGCGATCCTGACCAAGCAATCCTCCAGTACAGACAGCGATCCTGACCAAGTTATCCTCCAGTACAGACAGCGATCCTGACCAAGTTATCCTCCAGTACAGACAGCGACCCTGACCAAGTTATCCTCCAGTACAGACAGCGATCCTGACCAAGCAATCCTCCAGTACAGACAGCGATCCTGACCAAGTTATCCTCCAGTACAGACAGCGACCCTGACCAAGTTATCCTCCAGTACAGACAGCGACCCTGACCAAGTTATCCTCCAGTACAGACAGCGACCCTGACCAAGTTATCCTCCAGTACAGACAGCGATCCTGACCAAGCAATCCTCCAGTACAGACAGCGACCCTGACCAAGTTATCCTCCAGTACAGACAGCGATCCTGACCAAGTTATCCTCCAGTACAGACAGCGACCCTGACCAAGTTATCCTCCAGTACAGACAGCGACCCTGACCAAGCAATCCTCCAGTACAGACAGCGATCCTGACCAAGTTATCCTCCAGTACAGACAGCGACCCTGACCAAGCAATCCTCCAGTACAGACAGCGATCCTGACCAAGTTATCCTCCAGTACAGACAGCGATCCTGACCAAGTTATCCTCCAGTACAGACAGCGATCCTGACCAAGCAATCCTCCAGTACAGACAGCGATCCTGACCAAGTTATCCTCCAGTACAGACAGCGACCCTGACCAAGCAATCCTCCAGTACAGACAGCGATCCTGACCAAGTTATCCTCCAGTACAGACAGCGATCCTGACCAAGCAATCCTCCAGTACAGACAGTGACCCTGACCAAAATATCCTCCAGTGCCGACTGTGGTTTTGACAACGCGATTCCACACTACCGACAGTCGTTCTGATCAAGCTATCCTCATGTACAGACTATGGTCCTGATCAAGCTATCCTCATGTACAGACTATGGTCCTGATCAAGCTATCCTCCAGTACAGACTATGGTCCTGATCAATCTATCCTACACAATAGACAGTCATTCTGATCAAGCTATTCTACAGTATAGACAGTTGTTCTGATCAAGCTATACTACAGTAAAGACAGTCGTTCTGACCAAGCTATCCTACAATATAGACAGTTGTTCTGACCAAGCTATCCTGCGCTACAGTCAGTCGTTCTGATCAAGCTATCCAATAGTATAGATGGTGATCGGGACCATGCTCTCCTATAGTATAGACAGGGATCCTGACCATGCTCTCCTATAGTATAGACAGTGGTGCTGAAAATGCTCTCCTATTGTATCGACTATGATCCTCACCATGCTTTCCTATAGTATAGTCATTGATCCTCACCATGCTCTCCTATAGTAGAGACATCGATCCTCACTATGCTCTTCTATAGTATAGACAGTGATCATCACCATGCTCTCCTATAGTATGGACAGTGATCATTACAATGCTGTCCTATAGTATAGACAGTGATCCTCATCATGCTCTCCTATAGTATAGACAGTGATCCTGACCATGCTGTCCTATAGTATAGACAGTGATCCTCACCATGCTCACCTATAGTGTAGGCATTGATCCTGAAAGTGCTCTCCTATAGTTTTGAAAGTGATCCTTACCATTCTCTCCTATAGTATAGACAGTGATCCCCACCATGCTCTTCTATAGTATGGACAGTGATCCTCACCATGCTCTTCTATAGAATAGACAGTGATCCTCACCATGCTCTCCTATAGTTTTGAAAGTGATCCTGACCATTTTCTCCTATAGTATAGACAGTAATTCCTGACAATGCTCTCCTATAGTATAGGCAGTGATGCTGAAAATGCTCTCATATTGTATCGACTGTGATTCTCACCATGATTTCCTACCATATAGACAGTGATCCTGACCATGCTCACCTATAGAACAGACAGTGATCCTGACCATGTTTACCTATAGTACAGACAGTGATCCTCACCACGCTCTCCTATAGTATAGACAATGATCCTCACCATGCTCTCCTATAGTATAGACAGTGATCCTCATCATGCTCTCCTATAGTATAGACAGTGATGCTGACAATGCTTTCCTATAGTATAGACAGTGATCCTCACCATGCTCTTCTCTAGTATAGACAGTGATCCTGACCATGCTGTCCTGTAGTATAGACAATGATCCTCACTGTGTTCTCCTATAGTAGAAACAGTGATCCTCACAGCGATCTCCTATTGTATCGACTGTGACCCTCACCATGCTGTCCTACAGTATAGACAGTGATCCTCACCATGCTCTGCTATTGTATTGACAGTTAATCTCACCATGCTCTTCTATAGTATAGACAGTGATCCTCACCATGCTCTTCTATAGTATAGACAGTGATCCTCACCATGCTCTCCTATAGTTTTAACAGTGATCCTCACAATGCTCTCCTATAGTGTAGACAGTGATCCTGAAAATGCTTTCCTATAGTATAGACTGTGATCCTCACCATACTCTCCTATAGAATAGACAATGATCCTGACTGTGTTCTCCTATAGTATAGACAGTGAACCCCTCCATGCTCTCCTATAGAATATACAGTGATCCTGAACATGCTCTCCTACAGTATAGACAGTGATGCTGAAAATGCTTTCCTATAGTATAGACAGGGATCCTCACCATGCTCTTTTCTAGTATAGACAATGATCCTGACCATGCTGTCCTGTAGTATAGACAATGATCCTCACTGTGCTCTCTTATAGAAAAGACAGTGATCCTCACTCACCATGTGCTCCTATAGTATAGACAGTGATGCTGACAATGCTGTCCTATAATAAAGACATTGATCCTGAACATACTCTCCTATAGTATAGACAGTGATCCTCACCATGCTCTCCTATAGTACAGACAGTGATCCTGAACATACTCACCTATAGTATAGACAGTGATCCTCACCATGCTCTCCTATAGTACAGACAGTGATACTGACCATGCTGTCCTATAGTACAAACAGTGATCCTCATAGCGCTCTCCTATAGTATAGGCAGTGATGCTGAAAATGCTCTCCTATAGTATAGACAGTGATCCTCACCATGCTCTCCTATAGTATAGACAGTGATCCTCACCATGCTCTCCTATAGTATAGACAGTGATGCTGACAATGCTTTCCTATAGTATAGACAGTGATCCTCACCATGCTCTTCTCTAGTATAGACAGTGATCCTGACCATGCTGTCCTGTAGTATAGACAATGATCCTCACTGTGCTCTCCTATAGTAGAAACAGTGATCCTCACAGCGATCTCCTATTGTATCGACTGTGACCCTCACCATGCTGTCCTACAGTATAGACAGTGATCCTCACCATGCTCTGCTATTGTATTGACAGTTAATCTCACCATGCTCTTCTATAGTATAGACATTGATCCTCACCATGCTCTTCTATAGTATAGACAGTGATCCTCACCATGCTCTCCTATAGTTTTAACAGTGATCCTCACAATGCTCTCCTATAGTGTAGACAGTGATCCTGAAAATGCTTTCCTATAGTATAGACTGTGATCCTCACCATACTCTCCTATAGAATAGACAATGATCCTGACTGTGTTCTCCTATAGTATAGACAGTGATCCTCACCATCCTCTCCTATAGTATAGACATCGATCCTCACTATGCTCTTCTATAGTATAGACATCGATCCTGACCATGCTCTCCTATAGTATAGACAGTGATCCTCACAAAACTCTCCTATAGTATAGACAGTGATTCTCACCATGCTCTCTTATAGTTTTAACAGTGATCCTCACCATACTCTCCTATAGAATAGACAATGATCCTGACTGTGTTCTCCTATAGTATAGACAGTGATCCCCTCCATGCTCTCCTATAGAATATACAGTGATCCTGAACATGCTCTCCTATAGTATAGACAGTGATGCTGAAAATGCTTTCCTGTAGTATAGACAATGATCCTCACTGTGCTCTCCTACAGTAGAAACAGTGATACTCACAGCGATCTCCTATTGTATCGACTGTGATCCTCACCATGCTCTGCTATTGTATTGACAGTTAATCTCACCATGCTCTTCTATAGTATAGACAGTGATCCTCACCATGCTCTTCTATAGTATAGACAGTGATCCCCACCATGCTCTCCTATTGTATAGACAGTGATCCTCACCATGCTCTCCTATAGTTTTGACAGTGATCCTCACACTGCTCTCCTATAGTATAGACTGTGATCCTCACCATGCTCTTCTCTAGTATAGACAGTGATCCTGACCATGTTGTCCTGTAGTTTAGACAATGATCCTCACTGTGCTCTCCTATAGTAGAAACAGTGATCCTCACAGCGATCTCCTATTGTATCGACTGTGACCCTCACCATGCTGTCCTACAGTATAGACAGTGATCCTCACCATGCTCTGCTATTGTATTGACAGTTAATCTCACCATGCTCTTCTATAGTATAGACAGTGATCCTCACCATGCTCTTCTATAGTATAGACAGTGATCCTGAAAATGCTCTCCTATAGTTTTGAAAGTGATCCTGACCATTTTCTTCTATAGCATAGACAGTAATTCCTGACAATGCTCTCCTATAGTATAGACAGTGATGCTGAAAATGCTCTCATATTGTATCGACTGTGATTCTCACCATGCTTTCCTACCGTATAGACAGTGATCCTGACCATGCTCACCTATAGAACAGACAGTGATCCTGACCATGCTCACCTATATTACAGACATAGATCCTCACCACGCTCTCCTATAGTATACAATGATCCTGACCATGTTTACCTATAGTACAGACAGTGATCCTCACCACACTCTCCTATAGTATAGACAGTGATCCTCACAATACTCTCCTATAGTACAGACAGTGATCCTGACCATGCTGTCCTATAGTACAAACAGTGATCCTCATAGCGCTCCCCTATAGTATAGGCAGTGATGCTGAAAATGCTCTCCTATAGTATAGTCATTGATCCTCACCATCCTCTCCTATAGTATAGACATCGATCCTCACTATGCTCTTCTATAGTATAGACATCGATCCTGACCATGCTCTCCTATAGTATAGACAGTGATCCTCACCATACTCTCCTATAGTGTAGACAATGATCCTCACTGTGCTCTCCTATAGTAGAAACAGTGATCCTCACAGCAATCTCCTATTGTAATGACTGTGACCCTCATCATGCTGTCCTACAGTATAGACAGTGATCCTCACCACGCTCTCCTATAGTATAGACATCGATCCTCTTCTATAGTATAGACAGTGATCCTCACCATGCTCTGCTATAGTATAGACAGTGATCCTCACCACGCTCTCCTATAGTATAGACATCGATCCTCTTCTATAGTATAGACAGTGATCCTCACCATGCTCTCCTATAGTATAGACAGTGATGCTGACAATGCTTTCCTATAGGACAGGCAGTGATCCTCACCATGCTCTCCTATAGTATAGACAGTGATCCTCACCACGCTCTCCTATAGTATAGACAGTGATCCTCACCATGCTTTCCTATAGTATAG
Organism: Oncorhynchus clarkii lewisi; assembly: GCF_045791955.1. Classification (NCBI taxonomy): domain Eukaryota; kingdom Metazoa; phylum Chordata; class Actinopteri; order Salmoniformes; family Salmonidae; genus Oncorhynchus; species Oncorhynchus clarkii. The sequence continues at coordinate 18,264,286 of NC_092148.1, read as the reverse complement.
GCAGTGATCCTCACCATGCTCTCCTATAGTATAGACAGTGATCCTCACCACGCTCTCCTATAGTATAGACAGTGATCCTGACCATGCTGTCTAATAGTATAGACAGTGATCCTCACCATGTTCGTCTGTGGTATAGACGTTGATCCTGACCATGCTGTCCTATAGTATAGACACTATTCCTGACCATGCTGTCCTATAGTATAGACAGTGATCCTCACCATGCTCTCCTATAGTATAGACAGTGATCTTGACCATGCTCTCCTATAGTATAGACAGTGATCCTGACCATGCTGTCCAATAGTATAGACAGTGATCCTCACCATTCTCTCCTATTGTATAAACAGTGATCCTGACCATGCTGTCCAATAATATAGCCAGTGATCCTCACCATGCTCTCCTATAGTATAGACAGTGATCCTGACCATGCTCTCCTATAGTATAGACAGTAAACCTGACCATGCTCTGCTATAGTATAGACAGTGATCCTCACCACGCTCTCCTATAGTATAGACATCAATCCTCTTCTATAGTATAGACAGTGATCCTCACCATGCTGTCCTGTAGTATAGACAATGATCCTCACTGTCCTCTCCTATGGTAGAAAAAGTGATCCTCACAGCGATCTTCTATTGTATCGACTGTGATCCTCACCATGCTGTCCTGCAGTATAGACAGTGATCCTCACCATGCTCTGCTATTGTATTGACAGTTAATCTCACCATGCTCTTCTATAGTATAGACAGTGATCCTGACCATGCTGTCCAATAGTATAGACAGTGATCCTCACCATTCTCTCTTATTGTATAAACAGTGATCCTGACCATGCTGTCCAATAGTATAGCCAGTGATCCTCACCATGCTCTCCTATAGTATAGACAGTGATCCTGACCATGCTCTCCTATAGTATAGACAGTGATCCTCACCATGTTCGTCTGTGGTATAGACGTTGATCCTGACCATGCTGTCCTTTAGTATAGACACTATTCCTGACCATGCTGTCCAATAGTATAGCCAGTGATCCTTACCATGCTCTCCTATAGTGTAGACATTCATCCTGACAATGCTCTCCTATAGTATAGACAGTGATCCTGGCAATGCTCTCCTATTGTATAGACAGTGATCCTGGCAATGCTCTCCTATTGTATAGACAGTGATCCCTCTGGATCAGTTAGTTGGTGAAACAGGAGATAGGCATCTGATTCAATCAAGACAAGAAGCTCTTAAAGCGGAATAGTTCTACTTCATTAAGATTCCATGTATGTTTTCATTTCTGAAAAAAAGGAAATGCAATTTGTAATGTGCGTTGTCCTTTTGCAGTGCTATATGTTTTCGTGATTGATGTATCTTTAATCTTAGAACATAAACCAATATAACATGATATCATAAACCTGTATTACATTACTACTACCACAATCCCCTTTCCTTTGCAGCTGGAGAACGTGTTTCCTGGACTTGGGAATTGTTCTTGTGTTTTGTCTTTATGAGCTCTACCGTTCAGTGTCAACAATGTATCGTAAAAAAATATCTGTCAAAAGTCGTCTACGCAGATAATAAGTGTTGTTTGTGGTGACAGAACTGTAAGCTGTTTTCCTCCTCTATCTCCATGCCTTTGATTACAGGCTCTTTGAAAAATATGCAAAACACTTTGCAGAGCAATATGTGTTGACAAGCCTAACAATAGAGAGTATGCTGGTGGTCTGTGGTGGGAGGGGGACCTCAGGGAGAGGATGCATCTCAGTCCATCCATCTGCTTCTTACAACGCCATCACTCAACCTCCCCGAGAAAGGCCTCTCTCTCAAGGCCATGTGTAAAACAAGTACACGTACACACACACACACACACACACACACACACACACACACACACACACACACACACACACACACACACACACACACACACACACACACACACACGCATACACACGCAGACACACACACAGCCATGAGCACACACACGCAGGCACACGTGTGCACATACACACACATGCACATGCGGACATGCCCACACACACACACACACACACACACACACACACACACACACACACACACACACACAAGCGTGCACATGCATATTTATACTCACACATTTATACTCACACAAGTATTCACTTTCTGCTTTGCAGTACACTACCTACATAAAACAGTTAACATCAAGTTCACTGCTGAAAAATAGCACACTGAAGAGAGCAACATTACCTCATAAAGCCAAGAGACAAATTATCCTTAATTGTTATTATTTACCAAGTTACATGATTCAGGATTAGACTGTGGCCAAGCAGGCAGTGACTCACATTTCCTCCCCTGGAAAGCCTTGAGTGGGTCTGAGGTGAGAGGCAGGGGCGTCATGTACCCTTTATTTTAGAGAAGGCATAAAGTACGTGAGGATGGAGGGGGGTGGTACGCAGCTTTCACCTGGTTGAGTGAAAATTGTCGGAGAATAGCTTTTTCCTGCAGTCTAGAGCCATAATCATTATACCTAAGGATATGTCTATGTCTATTTTTCTGCATAGGTTAAAGCATACCTCTTTACCTGTTGAATTGTCATTTTAATGAATGATGCACATTGATTCTTTAAGAATTAAAGCAATTTAGACTTTTCTAAAGTCTAGCAACCATGCCAGCAGGCATCCCAGGCTAAGTTAGATAAACAAGTGACTCTAACTTGATTAATAGCCTGAAATGGCTTGGTAGCTGGTTTTGAGGTTGGGAGATTGGGAACCTATCTAGCTGGCTAGCTAAAGCCAACTTCATAAAAAGCTAGGTGGCTAGTATTACAGAGAAACAACATTTCAGTTTTATTTATTAATCAATAAGGAATCAATATGCTACATAGCTTGATCAAAATCAAATTAATTTACAAACATACGTCCTGCGAGTCCTGCCCATCACAGGCAGCTAAAATCAAATCAGACGTTGTGTCTATCACTTGAAACTGTGTCTCCTCTTCCACTGACGATACTGTCTGCAAGCACTAGTGTATTTAGCGTCCTGCCGAGCATCTAAAAAATAAATAAACAGGACAAATCTATGGGCATGACGCCTCTGGTGAGAGGGACCTGAAGGTGCTTGGTTGATTAGAGGTTATGACTTGGTACTCTCTGTATTGCGCTTGTGGATCAGGGCTGACAGCTATTAGCATCACAATGTAGAAATAATAGATTTATAAGAGGAAGGGCTTCCACGGAGGTATTAACTTCCACTTCATCTAATGAGGGCGTTGGACACATTCAAATCGATTCAGAGAGCTCATTTGGGGCGCCAGGGTATCCTAGTGGTTAGAGCATTGGACTAGTAACCCGAAAGGTTGCAAGTTCAAATCCCCGAGCTGACAAGGTACAAGTCTGACGTTCTGCCCCTGAACAGGCAGTTAACCCACTAGGCTGTCATTGAAAATAAGAATTTGTTCTTAACTGACTTGCCTAGTTAAATGAAGGTAAAATAATAAAAAAATGTAGTGGGGCCTCAAGCCTGCAATGACACATACTGTACATACACGTGCAATAAAAACAATGTTTGAACATTTGTCTCTTAAATCCTTTGTTGTTGTTCTAATGTATTCTTTACAATCATGTTTGTTTTCCATCATAGTTTAAATAACTTCATGAAGCATTATGACCATCCTGTGTCACTTTACTTGGACTAAGAAAATACACTTTATGACTTTAAGTCAACAACCATCATAATCATATAAACCAGATAGGCCTATCACGTACATGCCTGCCCTTATGTCTGTCATCAGTCAAAAAGGTGTCTTGTCCTGCTCTTAAAATCTGCTCCTGCATTCATCCGAGTCATCAGCAACAGACCATTGGGGTACATTTGACATTTTAGTAATTTAGCAGATGCTCTTATCCAGAGCGACTTTTAGTTAGTGCATTCATTCTTAAGATAGCTTGGTGGGACAACCACATATTACAGAAATAATAAGTACACTTTTCCTCAAAGTAGTTATCAGCAAAGTCAGAGATGGAAAGGGGGGCGTGGGGGTGTGGGGGGAAGTTCAGAAAAGTTATTCTCTGAATTATATAATTACGGGTAGGTGCATGTCTGACATCAAATTACAATGATAATTTAACTACTATGATCAATTTCAGAAAATGTTATATAACATAAACATACTGTTGACTTGTAGGTTATGGTGTAATGGAAAGTTTTGCTTTGTGTGGTAGGTTTTGTGGGTTTAGGCTCTTATGTAGGTGTCATAACCAGCCATAAAATAACACAATATACAGGTCTATATATATGTGTCATGATATTGTTATTATGGCAGGTTATGTCAGCTGTTATGACACATTATGACATGGTTATGACCGGGTCATGACGCTGGGTGTCAAGTAAAGGGTTACTGATATGGCATATGCAGGGGTGAATGTACATAGTTGTGTTTCATGTTAGAGTATTGGGATAATTACGATAATTTGTGGTTTTGTTTTCTCAGTCCCTAAGGCCCACCAATACCCACTTTGGGTTTGAATTGTTGTTGCGATGACTCCGATGTTGGCCAGCAATTGGGGCCTCATAGTTCTTGTGTTCTACTCCATGATTGATACGTTTTATACCTTGTCGACCAATACGACTCCTAACTGAGAGCAATTAGCTGTTTATTTGTAGGTATGTTCCAACGTTTTATATTATATAATGTCTGATTAGGTGTAGCAAGGTTTTCTGTGGAACGGAAGTTAACTTTCCATTAACAAATGGGAAGTTAGTGTTTAGTTTGGAACTTAGTTCTCTGAGTCTTTTCTTTACCCTGTCATTCTCCAAAACAAAGAGAAGAGTATGCCAGGCTTGTCTTTTTTCCTCTTGTGTTACTATAGGCAACAGAATCCCCCAGACAACTCTGGTCTGAACCAGATCAGTGTAGCCAACAGCATATGAACTGCAATATCACACATCTCAATCAAAACCCATATTCAACTCACTTTAGCAATGATTATTCACTCAATCACTAATCTAATCAAATCAAATCAAATGTATTTGTCACATACACATGGTTAGCAGATGTTAATGCGAGTGTAGAGAAATGCTTGTGCTTCTAGTTCCGACAATGCAGTAATAACCAACGAGTAATCTAACCTAACAATTCCAAAACTACTACCTTATACACACAAGTGTAAAGGGATAAAGAATACATAAAGATATATGAATGAGTGATGGTACAGAACTGCATAGGCAAGATGCAGTATATGGTATCGAGTACAGTATATACATATGAGATGAGTAATGTAGGGTACAGTATGTAAACAAAAGTGGCATAGTTTAAAGTGGCTAGTGATACATGTATTACATAAAGATGCAGTAGATGATATAGAGTACAGTATATACGTATACATATGCGATAAATAATGTAGGGTATGTAAACATTATATTAAGTAGCATTGTTTAAAGTGGCTCGTGATATATTTTACATACATTTCCATCAATTCCCATTATTAAAGTGGCTGGAGTTGAGTCAGTGTGTTGGCAGCAGCCACTCAATGTGATGGTGGCTGGCTGTTTAACAGTCTGATGGCCTTGAGATAGAAGCTGTTTTTCAGTCTCTCGGTCCCTGCTTTGATGTACCTGTACTGACCTCGCCTTCTGGATGAAGGGTGGTTGTTGTCCTTGATGATCTTTATGGCCTTCCTGTGACATCGGGTGGTGTAGGTGTCCTGGAGGGCAGGTAGTTTGCCCCCGGTGATGCGTTGTGCAGACCTCACTACCCCCTGGAGAGCCTTACGGTTGTGGGCGGAGCAGTTGCCGTACCAGGCGATGATACAGCCCAACAGGATGCTTTCGATTGTGCATCTGTAGAAGTTTGTGAGTGCTTTTGGTGACAAGCCGAATTTCTTCAGCCTCCTGAGGTTGAAGAGGCGCTGCTGCGCCTTCTTCACGACGCTGTCTGTATGGGTGGACCAATTCAGTTTGTCTGTGATGTGTACGCCCGAGGAACTTAAAACTTACTACCCTCTCCACTACTGCCCCATCGATGTGGATAGGGGGGTGCTCCCTCTGCTGTTTCCTGTAGTGCACAATCATCTCCTTTGTTTTGTTGACGTTGAGAGAGAAGTTATTTTCCTGACACCACTCTCCGAGGGCCCTCACCTCCTCCCTGTAGGCCGTCTCGTCGTTGTTGGTAATCAAGCCTACCACTGTAGTGTCGTCTGCAAACGATGGTAAGATACCTCATTGGCAATCCCCATCACGGCATTATCATGAATGATCATGGTTTTACCGCCTGTTCTCTCCTTCTCAACTCTGATCATTCAATGGTTTTACCGCCTGTTCTCTCCTTCTCAACTCTGATCATTCAATGGTTTTACCGCCTGTTCTCTCCTTCTCAACTCTGATCATTCAATGGCAGTTAAGACGTGACTGTGTGCCATTCAAATTAAATAAAAGTTGATTTCTCACGTGCGCCAAATACCACAGGTGTAGACCTTACAGTGAAATTCGTACTTACAGGCTCTAACTAACAGTGCAATTTAAGTTTAAAATAAAAATAGGTATTAGGTGAACAATAGGTAAATAAAGAAATAAAAAACAACAGTAAAAAGACAGTTAAAAATAACAGTAGCAAGGCTATATACAGTAACGAGGCTATATATATAGCACCGGTTAGTCGGGCTAATTGAGGTAGTATGTACATTAATGTATAGTTAAAGTGACTATGCATATATGATAAACAGACACAGTAGCAGCAGCGTAAAAGAGGGGTTGGGAGGGGACAATGCAAATAGTCCGGGTAGCCATTTGATTACCTGTTCAGGAGTCTCATGGCTTGGGTGTAAAAACTGTTGAGAAGCCTTTTGGTCCTAGACTTAGCACTCTGGTACCGCTTGCCATGCGGTAGTAGAGAGAACAGTCTATGACTGGGGTCTTTGACAGAGAAAGGTGCCATAGGGCCTTCCTCTGACACCACCTGGTGTGGAGGTCCATTCATTCATTCAGCACTTGAGTTCGAATTTCACGGTAGAGAAGGAGGTATTATGTGTGAGAGAGATGGAAAAAGACACGTTTTTCTGGGAACAATGATGATGATTCTGTTTGGGAGTGCATAGCATAGTGAATGATTATAACAGGCTTTTGAACAGATCTGGATCCCGGAGTAACGTTAGATTGTAGCGGTGCTAATCTTCAGCCACTTCAGCATGATCAAAGGATTAGGCAGAGCAGTGTTTTAATCATCCCCGACGCCCAGCGGAGACATGGAAACGCACGTCTCCACCGAGAGGAATGTGTGATTCTGAAAACAGAGAGGCCAAGTAAGAAGAGATGAAAACCTCATTTAAAAAATAGACAGTTTGAGGAGGGGAGAGGCAAAGAAGTGGTGAGTCCAAAACAATTTTTAAAACCCTAATATTTAGTTCTATAAAAACTCTTGTAATTCGAACTGTCGTTCATATCTACTTAAGTTACTTTCTCACAAATATAAATATACCAACTTTTCAAATATAAGCTCTGCAAATGCTCTCTCATTTAATGAATTCCAATTGAATAGCTATTAGTGACCCAGTCAAACTTCAATGATCTCGATACCTGTTAGTCTTCTTCCAAATATCTCATTAGCTTTGTGTGATCAGTGCAGGTCTTTTGTAGTCGCCGGTGGTTCTGAGGGAAGCCCACCTCTGTACTATCCTGTGTGAGTTAGTGTTAGCTAACTATGTGGTTATCTGCCTCCCCGTCCATGTATTCAGAGCCAGTGCCCCTGCCTTATCAGCAGTCTGTAGCTTGCATGCTCAATCGCCTGATTTGTCAAGGGTGACTCCAAAAGATTCTGATAGGCACTTCGCAAATCACCCAGTTGATCTAAAATATCGACCAGCCACAAAAAGTCATTACACACAATAATGGCGGGCGGGACCTTGGAAGATGTGACTTAATTAGGTTTCAAATGCCTTCAAAAATGCCTTCAAATCTCTGGGCTATGGGAGAGTATCACACACACCCCTGAGTCTTCACTGACTTTACAGCTGGAGAAAGTATACTACTGCTCTTACTGATACACAATATTAACTAACTACAGAAATGGAATTGATTGATAATCCTAATGCTATTATCATTCTACTGGTACTACTACTACTACTACTACTACTACTACTAACAATTATATCACTACACATAATAGGTTCATATTAATACTTTCTGTTGAGGTGTTCAGTATGTACTTTTGCTGTATAGTTCATAATTGCTGTAGAGCTGTAATTATTAGATATTCTTTAGATTGCCATTTTGTGAGGGTGGTTACAGTCATTAGCATGTTCTACTCTATTGCTTCGTCTATCTCTGTCTCCCTCCCTCCCTCTCTCTCTCTCTCTCTCTCTCTCTTTCTCTCTCTCTCTCTCTCTCTCTCTCTCTCTCTCTCTCTCTCTCTCTCTCTCTCTCTCTCTCTCTCTCTCTCTCTCTCTCTCTCTGTCTCTCTTCTCTGTCTCTGTCTCTGTCTCTCTCTCTCTCTCTCTCTCTCTGTCTGCTCAGTACGAGATAATTATTAAATGAGGGAGAAAAGCAACACCAGAAAGTCTCTCAACAATAAAGGACATGTTTTCATAATGACATTTAAAAAATAATTGCATGTAAATTGTGTTCCAGGCTTTGATAGGAATGAAAACGTGTTTAAATGAGTGTTCTATTTAACCTCTCTCTGCTTGTCTGTGTGTTTGTCTCTCTGCCAACCTTGGTGTCATTGGAGAATCTATATTTTAGAGAAAGGTCTCTTTTTCTGCATCACACACTGATGAGAATATTTTTTAATATCTGCACTGATTAAATGTACTTTCCTTCTGAGCTCATTCCAATTTGTTCAACCTCACAGGCACAGCTTTTGATAGGAGATGATCCTGACCAATATTTATGATTTCACCATGATATATCTAGCTTTTGAAATAACATTCTGTTTTGATTGATTTAGAGAATGTGTGTGCATCGGTACTACTGTATAAATGTCTGTTTTACACATTAATCACACCAGGAATATAACTATCAAGACTGACTCTCCTCCAACTCCTTTTATGACATTATTGAATCGTATCCTAACAGTCATCATTCTCTCTGTTTCTTCCTTGCTGTGTAGAAAACCAAGATCTCCACATACGACAAGATGTGGGAGTTTATGAGCAGTCGGAGGCACTCTGTGATGGTGAAGGATATTGACGAAGGGATCCATCGAGTTCTCACCTCGGACTACGCCTTCCTCATGGAGTCCACCACCATCGAGTTTGTCACCCAGCGCAACTGCAACCTTACGCAGATAGGGGGTCTCATCGACTCCAAAGCCTACGGTGTGGGAACCCCCATGGGTACGTCCTCCTCTCAACATAGTACAACACACACATATATCTAGTTCTCAAGCACAATTTCTGCAACTACTCTCGCCTATTTCGACAGTTAGGACAAAAGACTGAGCCATACTCCCACCCACAGTACATTCTCCATAACCCTGAGACATGACCCATGCAATAACATTCAGTATCATAGCACCCTGCATTAAGATAAGGTTTATTATGTTGTTTAATAACACAGCCCACTACACTATAGCATGTTTATCATTTCATAACACAGCCCACTACGCTATAGCATGTTTATCATTTCATAACACAGCCCACTACGCTATAGCATGTTTATCATTTCATAACACAGCCCACTACGCTATAGCATGTTTATAATTTAATAACACAGCCCACTACATTATAGCATGTTTATCATTTAATAACACAGCCCACTACACTATAGCATGTTTATCATTTAATAACACAGCCCACTACACTATAGCATGTTTATCATTTAATAACACAGCCCACTACACTATAGCATGTTTATCATTTAATAACACAGCCCACTACACTATAGCATGTTTATCATTTAATAACACAGCCCACTACACTATAGCATGTTTATCATTTAATAACACAGCCCACTACACTATAGCATGTTTATCATTTAATAACACAGCCCACTACACTATAGCATGTTTATCATTTAATAACACAGCCCACTACACTATAGCATGTTTATCATTTAATAACACAGCCCACTACGCTATAGCATGTTTATCATTTAATAACACAGCCCACTACACTATAGCATGTTTATCATTTAATAACACAGCCCACTACACTATAGCATGTTTATCATTTAATAACACAGCCCACTACGCTATAGCATGTTTATCATTTAATAACACAGCCCACTACACTATAGCATGTTTATCATTTAATAACACAGCCCACTACACTATAGCATGTTTATCATTTAATAACACAGCCCACTACACTATAGCATGTTTATCATTTAATAACACAGCCCACTACACTATAGCATGTTTATCATTTAATAACACAGCCCACTACACTATAGCATGTTTATCATTTAATAACACAGCCCACTACACTATAGCATGTTTATCATTTAATAACACAGCCCACTACACTATAGCATGTTTATCATTTAATAACACAGCCCACTACACTATAGCATGTTTATCATTTAATAACACAGCCCACTACACTATAGCATGTTTATCATTTAATAACACAGCCCACTACACTATAGCATGTTTATCATTTAATAACACAGCCCACTACACTATAGCATGTTTATCATTTAATAACACAGCCCACTACACTATAGCATGTTTATCATTTAATAACACAGCCCACTACACTATAGCATGTTTATCATTTAATAACACAGCCCACTACACTATAGCATGTTTATCATTTAATAACACAGCCCACTACACTATAGCATGTTTATCATTTAATAACACAGCCCACTACGCTATAACATGTTTATCATTTAATAACACAGCCCACTACACTATAGCATGTTTATCATTTAATAACACAGCCCACTACACTATAGCATGTTTATCATTTAAAAACACAGCCCACTACACTATAGCATGTTTATAATTTAATAACACAGCCCACTACACTATAGCATGTTTATCATTTAATAACACAGCCCACTACACTATAGCATGTTTATCATTTAATAACACAGCCCACTACACTATAGCATGTTTATCATTTAATAACACAGTCCACTACACTATAGCATGTTTATCATTTAAAAACACAGCCCACTACACTATAGCATGTTTATAATTTAATAACACAGCCCACTACACTATAGCATGTTTATCATTTAATAACACAGCCCACTACGCTATAGCATGTTTATCATTTAATAACACAGCCCACTACGCTATAGCATGTTTATCATTTAATAACACAGCCCACTACACTATAGCATGTTTATCATTTAATAACACAGCCCACTACACTATAGCATGTTTATCATTTAATAACACAGCCCACTACACTATAGCATGTTTATCATTTAATAACACAGCCCACTACACTATAGCATGTTTATCATTTAATAACACAGCCCACTACACTATAGCATGTTTATCATTTAATAACACAGCCCACTACGCTATAGCATGTTTATCATTTAATAACACAGCCCACTACGCTATAGCATGTTTATCATTTAATAACACAGCCCACTACACTATAGCATGTTTATCATTTAATAACACAGCCCACTACACTATAGCATGTTTATCATTTAATAACACAGCCCACTACACTATAGCATGTTTATCATTTAATAACACAGCCCACTACACTATAGCATGTTTATCATTTAATAACACAGCCCACTACACTATAGCATGTTTATCATTTAATAACATAGCAAACATACTACATATATAATGCTTTCATATTATTCAATAATCGAGCACACTAATCTATAATGGGAAACCGCTGTATGGATCAAATCTAATTGTATTGGTCAGGTTCACAGTTTACAGCAGGTATAAAATGTGCAGTGAAATGCTTGTGTGCTAGCTCCCTCAACACTGTAGTACAATAATCAATATCAAATATCAGATTTGCTCTCTCTGGCTTTTCAAACAGAATGACTCCCTTTCACTAATGGGGCTCGCTAAGTAAGCTTCTGCCAGTCCTTCTGAACATCATCTTTCGTCATGTAAGCCATGGCTCCGTGTGTGTGTGTGTGTGTGTGTGTGTGTGTGTGTGTGTGTGTGTGTGTGTGTGTGTGTGTGTGTGTGTGTGTGTGTGTGTGTGTGTGTGTGTGACAGAGAATGTGTAAGCACCCATGGACCCTTAGGGGCCAAACAGCTGATGAAATATCTGACATAAATAAATAAATGAATGGAGAGGGTGTTGGGTGGTGGCAGGCTAATTTACACGTTGTGTGCGGAGGTGCAGGATTTGATTATGGAGCTCAGCAGCAGATTGTCTTAATCCTGTTACACATGCAGCCCCCGGCAATGGCTGCCACAAATGAAAAGGAAAAACTCCTTGTAAGTACCTGGGTTATAAAGGGAAGATTGCTCTGGGGCGTCCCTACAAGACAACTTAACACAATGACCTGCATGCAAAGGATGCTGGGTGTTTTTGTATTTATTTAGGGAGACTGGGAAGTGGAGGTTGTCTTTCTTTCTATGTTTGGGAATTGTGGCTTTTATACGCTACGTAAATGAACTCTAAAAGGTTTTGGTGTAACAGTCTCCCTGTTATTTAGCTTGTTGTCTAACACATTGTTCAATATGCAGCAGGACACATGCCTTTAGAGAATACAACACGGTGTGTCCCATTTCCCTAAGAGGATGGATAATTCTGTCCTTTATAAAATCAGTGGCTATTGGCTCCATTTGTGTATGTCTGACGTATTTCTCGGTCAGAAAGCACATCTATAATAAACCCAGTAAGTGACTGTATGAGAGAGCAGCACAGAGGGTGTGTTTTCTCTGTGTGATTGTGTTTCCTGTGTGATTTGTCCTATAACAATATGTGTGACCAGGGTGTTGGCGACAGCTGGAATGGAATATGCTCTATGGATTGTGATGCATTTGCGAGGAACAATGCAGGAATGGGTTTGTTGTTGTGTGTGTGTGCGCGTGTGCGTATACGAGTGTGAGTGTATGTCTGTGCATGTGCACATATGGCGTTCATGTGTGTGCATTTGTATTAAGTGTGTGCGGGTCTCCAAATACGTTTCTCCGTATGTGTGTGTGTATGTGTTTGTCAGGCAAAGGTTTAGGTTGTGCATCGCACAGATCGTCGGTCTGTGCTGAAAAAGGATGTTTAGCATCATCACTCCCTTGTGGCCTATTCACACGGAGCAGAGAACAAGGCATTTAAATTGCTAATCCTACCCTTTTAGTACCCGTTACCATATGTGTCCTGTATTCCCATACAGCCTGGCCATTTAGCATATATCTCATTGACTTTAACAGAGAGGAGTTGTCTGCCTGCATTAGTACCTGGGTGTATTTGGTTCTGAGTCCCTCTGGCAGCCGCTCCCCAAGTCTGCACTGTAATGGACAGAGTTAGTGTTAGTTAGCACGGCCGTCCAGATGTTATCCCTCTCTAACTCTAATGGGATATTTACTGCATTGGCAACGGCGGTTAATTCAGAGTATAACATTTAGCCCATCGAAGAGGAGAGTAGACCAGAGCGAAGTATATACATCTGGTAGCTGATGATATTAGCTGAAAACAGATGAAAGTAGGACCATTGTGAAGTTGTATCTAAAGGGGATTGTTGTTGGCCTACATAAGGTGGAGTGGAAGGGGGAGTGACACAGGAGCTGTGTAGCTGTGTGTCCACATTAGAGAGTGAAGCCCCATAGTGATCGTAGTCCTATTGTACCTATGGGGATAGATCTCCCCGCTCAGCCTTTAATGTGTGTGTATGGACGTCCTCCCTGGAGAGGTCATTAAGTAGAGTCATGCACAGCAGCGTATCAAACATCTGTCACAGGTTTGTTTATGCGACTCGTGCCACTCGGCCGCTTGTGAGTAAACTGTTATTTCCTCTGCTTCATACATCCATATCTCAGGAGGCTTTGTCTCTGTCCTCCTTCCTTCCCTCGTCTATCTCTCTCTCTGACTCTCTCCCCCCTGCCTATCTCTGTCTTTGCCGCCGTCTCTCTCTCTCTATCTGTCTTTCTCTTCCTCTTTCTCTTTGCTATCAATTTTCATTTTGTTTCATTAGGCCTTCTTAATCTCTTACAGTATTAGGGAAGTGTATATTTTGCATGTCATCAGGCTGGCGTTTGGTGCCGTGCAGTGCGGGGAAGTTTTTGCGATGGTGGGTCGTTTAGCTCCGGATCATAAACGACAGAGAACATCTCTGCAAGACCTGAATGGAATGCTGGGAAATGGGACATCTCCGAGGGCGGGACCCGCCTGCTGTTTGAGCAGTGACCATCCTGTCCTAGTCCTGTACAGCAAAAAGAGAGAGGAGAGGGATATGGGGTATGAGGACAATTGGAGAAAATATGACAGACCTAGCTGGGGCGGAATGAAGATGTCAGTCTAGAAGAGTCTGTGAACTACAGTTTTCCAGAAAGTATATGAGAGCACAATCAAGCACAGGGTGGAATATGTTTGCAGAAATGTTTTGATAATAACAGTATTCTCCAGACATTTAGAGGTAATTGTAGGCCCTGAAAGTAATAATTTTAAATATTTACACACATCCATTTCCTCTCTTTTATATTTCCCCCTGATCGACTTAACATGCAAAACAAATCTGGAGCTGTATTACAAAGAAGGAAAACAAAATCTTAGAACAGGGATAAAAATACGACATGTACTTGAGCGTGCCAGGAACATTTTCCATGCTGTTTTGTGGAGACACAATGCATTAGAGATTGGTGTGCTATTACTCCCTTTGATCTGACAGATTACAGCTATGTGTCTTATCCTGGATTCACGATGGTCTGTCAGTTCCCTCCCCTATGTTTCTTCTGTTGGAGAATTATGGCTCAACATTTATGGCTACCCCATGTTGAGAGGGCCTGTTTTCAGCTCCTCACATTGACATATTCTGTTTATCACTGAGAAACACAGCGGTGCTGAACTTTCTCCTCCATCTCTCACCCAGTAAGACTCAACAGAAAGAGAGTACTTCATTTCCATTTTCTAACCGCTTCTTCACCTGTCTCGTCATTGGAAGAAACAAGAGAATACCCCGTATATATTAACCACAATACAAAGATTCTGTGGACTCTATAGTGATCTCAGGCTACTGCCAACACATGTCCATGTTAGTTAACTTGAACTATTTTATCACATTTTTTTCAAGAAAAGTTGCAATACCTTTGCACACATTGGAGTAAGCCACAATTCAAATCAAGCAGGGAATTCATCAAATTGCATACATGTTGTTGTTCGGGTAGCTTACGCTTGTCATCATCCTTCACATTGTGAGAGGGTATGCAGAAATCATTATCTAAAGACAGTTGGACCACAACCACATGATTTCACTGTCCATTTAGTTGTTATGGAGGATTATGAAGTGCAGACAATGACATTCTAGATTCTACTGAAATGCCATGTTCCACTGCCCTGCAGAATATTTATGTTTGGCCTCTGCAGCAGTGCTGTTCAATTAACAGAATTGAATGATTAAACCAGCCACAAACTGAGCCTGCACAATGTGATATCATGCTGGAGCTTTGCTGGATCAGAAAATCCTCATATTAATTTATCCCCATTCTGGGTTCTCTGGGGTTTCTCATTTTGTTTTGCTACCATAGACCTGGCTCTGGCTGGTATTTCAGGGCTGCATTTTCCTTAATTTCCTCAGTCCTAGGGCTGCAGGTAGCAAGTGAGTGATCTGACACACACAGGGCTAGCTACAGTAGTGAGTGATCTGTCACACACAGGGCTAGCTACAGTAGTGAGTGATCTGTCACACACAGGGCTAGCTACAGTAGTGAGTGATCTGACACAAACAGGGCTAGCTACAGCAGTTACTGATCTGACACAAACAGGGCTAGCTACAGTTGTGAGTGATCTGACACACAGGGCTAGCTACAGTAGTGAGTGGTCTGTCACACACATGGCAAGCTACGGCAGTTACTGATCTGACACAAACAGGGCTAGCTACAGTTGTGAGTGATCTGACACACACAGGGCTAGCTACAGTAGTGAGTGATCTGACACACACAGAGCCAGCTACAGTAGTGAGTGATCTGACACACACACAGAGCCAGCTACAGTAGTGAGTGATCTGACACACACAGGGCTAGCTACAGTAGTAAGCGATCTGACACACACAGGGCTAGCTACAGTAGTGAGTGATCTGACACACACAGGGCTAGCTACTGTAGTGAGTAATCTGACACAAACAGGGCTAGCTACAGTAGTGAGTGATCTGACACAAACATGGCTAGCTACATTAGTGAGTGATCTTACACACACAGGGCTAGCTACAGTAGTGAGTGATCTGACACACACAGGGCTAGCTACAGTAGTGATTGATCTGACACAAACCGGGTTGGCAACAGTAGTGAGTTATCTGACACACGCAGGGCTAGCTACAGTAGTGAGTGATCTGACACAAACAGGGCTAGCTACAGTAGTGAGTGATCTGACACAAACATGGCTAGCTACATTAGTGAGTGATCTTACACACACAGGGCTAGCTACAGTAGTGAGTGATCTGACACACACAGGGCTAGCTACAGTAGTGATTGATCTGACACAAACCGGGTTGGCAACAGTAGTGAGTTATCTGACACACGCAGGGCTAGCTACAGTAGTGAGTGATCTGACACACACAGGGCTAGCTACAGTAGCTGCTGTATGAATGTGACCCCTGAAGATAAATATATTTAGATGGAAATTAATTATACGAGAGTTAGTGCTGCGTGTTTCACATTAGTTATCACCATGGGGATAGATGTTTTGAAACATGTACGCTGGGCTCTGCCTGTCTGTTGTTGATCTGATAAAAAAGAGAGAGAGACACACACACAAAGCCTTGAGCTGACGATGAAGGACATAACACATCTAAAAGTATTCAGAGGTGGCCTGGTGATCGCAGCACCACTGTTCTCTGCTCTTCAGGCATAGCAACAGCACAGTGAGGAAGTGTTACTATGGAGATTGTCAATCACTGCGTGCCTTTTTGTCTGCCCAGCTCCTGCTGCTGTAGTATTGGTCCTCATACATACTAACAAGTAGCATTGTATTGTTCCCTGCATGGCTGCTTCTCAACAAACAGCCTTGATACTTAATATTCATCAGGCAATCTCCATGTGTTGGTCTCCCCTCTCCTCAACACAAGCCATCTATAGTTCTGAAGAGTTGTTCTCCCCTCTCCTCAACACAAGCTGGCTATAGCTCTGAATAGTTGTTTTCCCCTCTCCTCAACACCAAGCTGGCTAGAGTTCTGAAGAGTTGTTTTGGTCTCTCCTTAACACCAAGCTGGCAATAGTTCTGAAGAGTTGTTTTCCCCTCTCCTTAACACCAAGCTAGCTATAGTTCTGAAGAGTTGTTTTCCCCTCAACACCAAGCTGGCTATAGTTCTGAAGAGTTGTGTTCCCCTCTCCTCAACACCAAGCTGGCTATAGTTCTGAAGAGTTGTTTTCCACTCTCCTTAACACCAAGCTGGCTATAGTTCTGAAGAGTTGTTTTCCCCTCTCCTCAACACCAAGCTGGCTATAGTTCTGAAGAGTTGTTTTCTCCTCTCCTTATTAACACCAAGCTGGCTATAGTTCTGAAGAGTTGTTTTCCCCTCAACACCAAGCTGGCTATAGTTCTGAAGAGTTGTTTTCCCCTCTCCTCAACACCAAGCTGGCTATAGTTCTGAAGAGTTGTTTACGTCTCTCCTCAACACCAAGCTGGCTATAGTTCTGAAGAGTTGTTTTCCTCTCTCAACACAAGCTGGATATAGTTCTGAAGAGTTGTTTACGTCTCTCCTCAACACCAAGCTGGCTATAGTTCTGAAGAGTTGTTTTCCTCTCTCAACACCAAGCTGGCTATAGTTCTGAAGAGTTGTTTTCCCCTCTCCTTAACACCAAGCTGGCTATAGTTCTGAAGAGTTGTTTTCCCCTCTCCTCAACACCAAGCTGGCTATAGTTCTGAAGAGTTGTTTTCCCCTCTCCTCAACACCAAGCTGGGTAGTTCTGAAGAGTTGTTTTCGTCTCTCCTCAACACCAAGCTGGCTATAGTTCTGAAGAGTTGTTTTCCCCTTTCCTTAACACCAAGCTGGATATAGTTCTGAAGAGTTGTTATCCCCTCTCCTCAACACCAAGCTGGCTATAGTTCTGAAGAGTTGTTTTCCCCTCTCCTCAACACAAGCTGGCTATAGTTCTGAAGAGTTGTTTTCGTCTCTCCTTAACACCAAGCTGGCTATAGTTCTGAAGAGTTGTTTTCCCCTCTCCTTAACACCAAGCTGGCTATAGTTCTGAAGAGTTGTTTTCCCCTCTCCTCAACACAAGCTGGATATAGTTCTGAAGAGTGGTTTCCCCTCTCCTCAACACAATCTGGCTTTAGTTCAGAAGAGTTGTTTTCCCCTCTCCTTAACACCAAGCTGGCTATAGTTCTGAAGAGTTGTTTTCCCCTCTCCTCAACACAAGCTGGCTATAGTTCTGAAGAGTTGTTTTCCCCTCTCCTCAACACAAGCTGGCTATAGTTCAGAAGAGTTGTTTTCCCCTCTCCTTATTAACACAAGCTGGCTATAGTTCTGAAGAGTTGTTTTCCCCTCTCCTTAACACAAGCTGGGTATAGTTCTGAAGAGTTGTTTTCCCCTTTCCTCAACACAAGCTGGATATAGTTCTGAAGAGTTGTTTTCCCCACTCAACACAAGCTGGCTATAGTTCTGAAGAGTTGTTTCCCCCTCTCCTCAACACCAAGCTGGCTATAGTTCTGAAGAGTTGTTTCCCCCTCTCCTTAACACAAGCTGGGTATAGTTCTGAAGAGTTGTTTTCCCCTCTCCTCAACACAAGCTGGCTATTGTTCTAAGAGTTGTTTTGCCTTCTCCTCAACACCAAAAAATCAAAAAAAAACTCAAATGTATTTATATAGCCCTTCGTACATCAGCTGATATCTCAAAGTGCTGTACAGAAACCCAGCCTAAAACCCCAAACAGCAATTAATGCAGGTGTAGAAGCACCTGCATTGCTGGCTATAGTTCTGGAGAGTTGTTTCCTCTCTCAACACCAAGCTGGCTATTGTTCTGTAGAGTTGTTTTCCCCTCAACACCAAGCTGGCTATAGTTCTGAAGAGTTGTTTTCCCCTCTCCTTAACACAAGCTGGCTATAGTTCTGAAGAGTTGTTTTGGTCTCTCCTTAACACCAAGCTGGCTATAGTTCTGAAGAGTTGTTTTCCCCTCTCCTCAACACCAAGCTGGGTAGTTCTGAAGAGTTGTTTTCCCCTCTCCTCAACACCAAGCTGGCTATAGTCCTGAAGAGTTGTTTTCCCCTCTCCTCAACACCAAGCTGGGTAGTTCTGAAGAGTTGTTTTCCCCTCTCCTCAACACCAAGCTGGCTATAGTTCTGAAGAGTTGTTTTCGTCTCTCCTCAACACAAGCTGGCTATAGTTCTGAAGAGTTGTTTTCGTCTCTCCTCAACACCAAGCTGGCTATAGTTCTGAAGAGTTGTTTTCCCCTCTCCTCAACACCAAGCTGGCTATAGTTCTGAAGAGTTGTTTTCCTCTCTCAACACCAAGCTGTCTATAGTTCTGAAGAGTTGTTTTCGTCTCTCCTCAACACAAGCTGGCTATAGTTCTGAAGAGTTGTTTTCCTCTCTCAACACCAAGCTGTCTATAGTTCTGAAGAGTTGTTTTCGTCTCTCCTCAACACAAGCTGGATATAGTTCTGAAGAGTTGTTTTCCTCTCTCAACACAAGCTGGATATAGTTCTGAAGAGTTGTTTTCCCCTCTCAACACAAGCTGGATATAGTTCTGAAGAGTTGTTTTGGTCTCTCCTCAACACCAAGCTGGATATAGTTCTGAAGAGTTGTTTTCCCCTCTCCTCAACACAAGCTGGCTATAGTTTTAAGAGTTGTTTTGTCTTCTCCTCAACACCAAGCTGGCTATAGTTCTGGAGAGTTGTTTTCCTCTCTCAACACCAAGCTGGCTATAGTTCTGAAGAGTTGTTTTCCCCTCTCCTCAACACCAAGCTGGACATAGTTCTGAAGTGTTGTTTTCTCCTCTCCTCAACACAAGCTGGCTATAGTTCTATAAGTTGTTTTGCCTTCTCCTCAACACCAAGCTGGCTATAGTTCTGGAGAGTTGTTTTCCTCTCTCAACACCAAGCTGGCTATAGTTCTGAAGAGTTGTTTTCCCCTGTCGTCAACACAAGCTGGCTATAGTTCTGAAGTGTTGTTTTGCCTTCTCCTCAACACCAAACTGACTAAAGTTCTGAAGAGTTGTTTTGCCTTCTCCTCAACACCAAACTGACTATAGTTCTGAAGAGTTGTTTTCCTCTCTCAACACCAAGCTGGCTATAGTTCTGAAGAGTTGTTTTCGTCTCTCCTCAACACAAGCTGGCTATAGTTCTGAAGAGTTGTTTTCCCCTCTCCTCAACACAAGCTGGATATAGTTCTGAAGAGTGGTTTCCCCTCTCCTCAACACAATCTGGCTTTAGTTCAGAAGAGTTGTTTTCCCCTCTCCTTAACACCAAGCTGGCTATAGTTCTGAAGAGTTGTTTTCCCCTCTCCTCAACACAAGCTGGCTATAGTTCTGAAGAGTTGTTTTCCCCTCTCCTCAACACAAGCTGGCTATAGTTCAGAAGAGTTGTTTTCCCCTCTCCTTATTAACACAAGCTGGCTATAGTTCTGAAGAGTTGTTTTCCCCTCTCCTTAACACAAGCTGGGTATAGTTCTGAAGAGTTGTTTTCCCCTTTCCTCAACACAAGCTGGATATAGTTCTGAAGAGTTGTTTTCCCCACTCAACACAAGCTGGCTATAGTTCTGAAGAGTTGTTTTCCCCTCTCCTCAACACCAAGCTGGCTATAGTTCTGAAGAGTTGTTTCCCCCTCTCCTTAACACAAGCTGGGTATAGTTCTGAAGAGTTGTTTTCCCCTCTCCTCAACACAAGCTGGCTATTGTTCTAAGAGTTGTTTTGCCTTCTCCTCAACACCAAAAAATCAAAAAAAAACTCAAATGTATTTATATAGCCCTTCGTACATCTGCTGATATCTCAAAGTGCTGTACAGAAACCCAGCCTAAAAACCCCAAACAGCAAGCAGTGCAGGTGTAGAAGCACCTGCATTGCTGGCTATAGTTCTGGAGAGTTGTTTCCTCTCTCAACACCAAGCTGGCTATTGTTCTATAGAGTTGTTTTCCCCTCAACACCAAGCTGGCTATAGTTCTGAAGAGTTGTTTTCCCCTCTCCTTAACACAAGCTGGCTATAGTTCTGAAGAGTTGTTTTGGTCTCTCCTTAACACCAAGCTGGCTATAGTTCTGAAGAGTTGTTTTCCCCTCTCCTCAACACCAAGCTGGGTAGTTCTGAAGAGTTGTTTTCCCCTCTCCTCAACACCAAGCTGGCTATAGTTCTGAAGAGTTGTTTTCCCCTCTCCTCAACACCAAGCTGGGTAGTTCTGAAGAGTTGTTTTCCCCTCTCCTCAACACCAAGCTGGCTATAGTTCTGAAGAGTTGTTTTCGTCTCTCCTCAACACAAGCTGGCTATAGTTCTGAAGAGTTGTTTTCCCCTCTCCTCAACACCAAGCTGGCTATAGTTCTGAAGAGTTGTTTTCCCCTCTCCTCAACACCAAGCTGGCTATAGTTCTGAAGAGTTGTTTTCCTCTCTCAACACCAAGCTGTCTATAGTTCTGAAGAGTTGTTTTCGTCTCTCCTCAACACAAGCTGGCTATAGTTCTGAAGAGTTGTTTTCCTCTCTCAACACCAAGCTGTCTATAGTTCTGAAGAGTTGTTTTCGTCTCTCCTCAACACAAGCTGGATATAGTTCTGAAGAGTTGTTTTCCTCTCTCAACACAAGCTGGATATAGTTCTGAAGAGTTGTTTTCCCCTCTCAACACAAGCTGGATATAGTTCTGAAGAGTTGTTTTGGTCTCTCCTCAACACCAAGCTGGATATAGTTCTGAAGAGTTGTTTTCCCCTCTCCTCAACACAAGCTGGCTATAGTTCTAAGAGTTGTTTTGCCTTCTCCTCAACACCAAGCTGGCTATAGTTCTGGAGAGTTGTTTTCCTCTCTCAACACCAAGCTGGCTATAGTTCTGAAGAGTTGTTTTCCCCTCTCCTCAACACCAAGCTGGACATAGTTCTGAAGAGTTGTTTTCTCCTCTCCTCAACACAAGCTGGCTATAGTTCTAAGAGTTGTTTTGCCTTCTCCTCAACACCAAGCTGGCTATAGTTCTGGAGAGTTGTTTTCCTCTCTCAACACCAAGCTGGCTATAGTTCTGAAGAGTTGTTTTCCCCTGTCCTCAACACAAGCTGGCTAAAGTTCTGAAGTGTTGTTTTGCCTTCTCCTCAACACCAAACTGACTAAAGTTCTGAAGAGTTGTTTTGCCTTCTCCTCAACACCAAACTGACTATAGTTCTGAAGAGTTGTTTTCCTCTCTCAACACCAAGCTGGCTATAGTTCTGAAGAGTTGTTTTCATCTCTCCTCAACACAAGCTGGCTATAGTTCTGAAGAGTTGTTTTCCCCTCTCCTCAACACAAGCTGGATATAGTTCTGAAGAGTGGTTTCCCCTCTCCTCAACACAATCTGGCTTTAGTTCAGAAGAGTTGTTTTCCCCTCTCCTTAACACAAGCTGGCTTTAGTTCAGAAGAGTTGTTTTGGTATCTCCTCAACACCAAGCTGGCTATAGTTCAGAAGAGTTGTTTTGGTATCTCCTCAACACCAAGCTGGCTATAGTTCTTTAGAGTTGTTTTCCCCTCAACACCAAGCTGGCTATAGTTCTGAAGAGTTGTTTTCCCCTCAACACCAAGCTGGATATAGTTCTGGAGAGTTGTTTTCCTCTCTCAACACCATGCTGGCTATAGTTCTGAAGAGTTGTTTTCCCCTCAACACAAGCTGGATATAGTTCTGAAGAGTTGTTTTCGTCTCTCCTCAACACCAAGCTTTATATAGTTCTGAAGAGTTGTTTTCCCCTCTCCTCAACACAAGCTGGATATAGTTCTGAAGAGTGGTTTCCCCTCTCCTCAACACAAGCTGGATATAGTTCTAAAGAGTTGTTTTCCCCTCAACACAAGCTGGATATAGTTCTGAAGAGTTGTTTTCCCCTCTCCTTAACACCAAGCTGGCTATAGTTCTGAAGAGTTGTTTCCCCTCTCCTTATAAACACCAAGCTGGATATAGTTCTGGCTATAGTTCTGTAGAGTTGTTTTCCCCTCTCCTTAATACAAGCTGGCTATAGTTCTGAAGAGTTGTTTTCGTCTCTCCTCAACACAAGCTGGATATATTTCTGAAGAGTTGTTTACGTCTCTCCTCAACACCAAGCTGGCTATAGTTCTGAAGAGTTGTTTTCCCCTCTCCTTAACACAAGCTGGCTATAGTTCTGAAGAGTTGTTTTCCCCTCTCCTTAACACCAAGCTGGCTATAGTTCTGAAGAGTTGTTTTCCCCTCTCCTTAACACCAAGCTGGCTATAGTTCTGAAGAGTTGTTTTGCCTTCTCCTCAACACCAAAATGGCTATAGTTCTGTAGAGTTGTTTGCCCCTCAACACCAAGCTGGCTATAGTTCTGAAGAGTTGTTTTCCCCTCAACACCAAGCTGGCTATAGTTCTGTAGAGTTGTTTTCCCCTCAACACCAAGCTGGCCATAGTTCTGAAGAGTTGTTTTCCCCTCTCCTTAACACCAAGCTAGCTGGCTATAATTCTGAAGAGTTGTGTTCCCCTCTCCTCAACACTAAGCTGGCAATAGTTCTGTAGAGTTGTTTTCCCCTTTCCTCAACACAAGCTGGCTATAGTTCTGAAGAGTTGTTTTCCTCTCTCCTCAACACCAAGCTGGCTATAGTTCTGAAGAGTTGTTTTCCTCTCTCCTCAACACCAAGCTGGCTATAGTTCTGAAGAGTTGTTTTCCCCTCTCCTCAACACCAAGCTGGCTATAGTTCTGAAGAGTTGTTTTCCTCTCTCAACACCAAGCTGGCTATAGTTCTGAAGAGTTGTTTTCCTCTCTCAACACCAAGCTGGCTATAGTTCTGAAGAGTTGTTATCCCCTCTCCTTAACACCAAGCTGGCTATAGTTCTGAAGAGTTGTTTTCGTCTCTCCTCAACACAAGCTGGATATAGTTCTAAATAGTTGTATTCCCCTCTCCTCAACACAAGCTGGCTATAGTTCTAAAGAGTTGTTTTCGTCTCTCCTCAACACAAGCTGGATATAGTTCTGAAGAGTCGTTTTCCCCTCTCCTCAACACCAAGCTGGCTATAGTTCTGAAGAGTTGTTTTCCCCTCTCCTTAACACCAAGCTGGCTGTAGTTCTGAAGAGTTGTTTTCCCCTCTCCTTAACACAAGCTGGCTATAGTTCTGTAGAGTTGTTTACGTCTCTCCTCAACACCAAGCTGGCTATAGTTCTGAAGAGTTGTTTTCCCCTCTCCTCAACACCAAGCTGGCTATAGTTCTGAAGAGTTGTTTTCCTCTCTCAACACCAAGCTGGGTGTAGTTCTGAAGAGTTGTTTTCCCCTTTCCTCAACACAAGCTGGCTATAGTTCTGAATAGTTGTTTTCCCCTCTCCTCAACACCAAGCTGGCTATAGTTCTGAAGAGTTGTTTTCCTCTCTCAACACCAAGCTGGCTATAGTTCTGAATAGTTGTTTTCCTCTCTCAACACCAAGCTGGCTATAGTTCTGAAGAGTTGTTATCCCCTCTCCTTAACACCAAGCTGGCTATAGTTCTGAAGAGTTGTTTTCGTCTCTCCTCAACACAAGCTGGATATAGTTCTAAATAGTTGTATTCCCCTCTCCTCAACACAAGCTGGCTATAGTTCTAAAGAGTTGTTTTCGTCTCTCCTCAACACAAGCTGGATATAGTTCTGAAGAGTTGTTTTTCCCTCTCCTCAACACCAAGCTGGCTATAGTTCTGAAGAGTTGTTTTCCCCTCTCCTTAACACCAAGCTGGCTGTAGTTCTGAAGAGTTGTTTTCCCCTCTCCTTAACACAAGCTGGCTATAGTTCTGTAGAGTTGTTTACGTCTCTCCTCAACACCAAGCTGGCTATAGTTCTGAGGAGTTGTTTTCCCCTCTCCTCAACACCAAGCTGGCTATAGTTCTGAAGAGTTGTTTTCCCCTCTCCTCAACACCAAGCTGGCTATAGTTCTGAAGAGTTGTTTTCCCCTCTCCTCAACACCAAGCTGGCTATATTTCTGAAGAGTTGTTTTCCCCTCTCCTCAACACCAAGCTGGCTATAGTTCTGTAGAGTTGTTTTCCCCTCAACACCAAGCTGGCTATAGTTCTGAAGAGTTGTTTTCCCCTCAACACCAAGCTGCCTATAGTTCTGAAGAGTTGTTTACGTCTCTCCTCAACACCAAGCTGGCTATAGTTCTAAAGAGTGGTTTTCCCCTCTCCTTAACACCAAGCTGGCAATAGTTCTGAAGAGTTGTTTTGCCTTCTACTCAACACCAAGCTGGCTATAGTTCTATAGAGTTGTTTTCCCCTCAACACCAAGCTGGCTATAGTTCTGAAGAGTTGTTTTCCCCTCAACGCCAAGCTGCCTATAGTTCTGTAGAGTTGTTTTCAACTCAACACCAAGCTGGCTATATTTCTGAAGAGTTGTTTTCCCCTCTCCTTAACACCAAGCTAGCTGGCTATAATTCTGAAGAGTTGTTTTCCCCTCTCCTTAACACCAAGCTGGCTATAGTTCTGAAGAGTTGTTTTCCCCTCTCCTCAACACAAGCTGGCTATAGTTCTGAAGAGTTGTTTTCCCCTCTCCTCAACACCAAGCTGGCTATAGTTCTGAAGAGTTGTTTTCCCCTCTCCTCAACACAAGCTGGCTATAGTTCTGAAGAGTTGTTTTCCCCTCTCCTCAACACCAAGCTGGCTATAGTTCTGAAGAGTTGTTTTCCTCTCTCAACACCAAGCTGGCTATAGTTCTGAAGAGTTGTTTTCCTCTCTCAACACCAAGCTGGCTATAGTTCTGAAGAGTTGTTTACGTCTCTCCTCAACACCAAGCTGGCTATAGTTCTGAAGAGTTGTTTTCCCCTCTCCTCAACACCAAGCTGGCTATAGTTCTGAAGAGTTGTTTTCCTCTCTCAACACCAAGCTGGCTATAGTTCTGAAGAGTTGCTTTCCTCTCTCAACACCAAGCTGTCTATAGTTCTGAAGAGTTGTTTTCGTCTCTCCTCAACACAAGCTGGCTATAGTTCTGAAGAGTTGTTTTCCCCTCTCAACACAAGCTGGATATAGTTCTGAAGAGTTGTTTTCCTCTCTCAACACAAGCTGGATATAGTTCTGAAGAGTTGTTTTGGTCTCTCCTCAACACCAAGCTGGATATAGTTCTGAAGAGTTGTTTTCCCCTCTCCTCAACACAAGCTGGATATAGTTCTAAATAGTTGTATTCCCCTCTCCTCAACACAAGCTGGATATAGTTCTGAAGAGTTGTTTTCCCCTCTCCTCAACACCAAGCTGGATATAGTTCTGAAGAGTTGTTTTCCCCTCTCCTCAACACAAGCTGGCTATAGTTCTAAGAGTTGTTTTGCCTTCTCCTCAACACCAAGCTGGCTATAGTTCTGGAGAGTTATTTTCCTCTCTCAACACCAAGCTGGCTATAGTTCTGAAGAGTTGTTTTCCCCTGTCCTCAACACAAGCTGGCTAAAGTTCTGAAGTGTTGTTTTGCCTTCTCCTCAACACCAAACTGACTAAAGTTCTGAAGAGTTGTTTTGCCTTCTCCTCAACACCAAACTGACTATAGTTCTGAAGTGTTGTTTTCCTCTCTCAACACCAAGCTGGCTATAGTTCTGAAGAGTTGTTTTCGTCTCTCCTCAACACCAAGCTTTATATAGTTCTGAAGAGTTGTTTTCCCCTCTCCTCAACACAAGCTGGATATAGTTCTGAAGAGTGGTTTCCCCTCTCCTCAACACAAGCTGGATATAGTTCTAAAGAGTTGTTTTCCCCTCAACACAAGCTGGATATAGTTCTGAAGAGTTGTTTTCCCCTCTCCTTAACACCAAGCTGGCTATAGTTCTGAAGAGTTGTTTCCCCTCTCCTTATAAACACCAAGCTGGATATAGTTCTGGCTATAGTTCTGTAGAGTTGTTTTCCCCTCTCCTTAATACAAGCTGGCTATAGTTCTGAAGAGTTGTTTTCGTCTCTCCTCAACACAAGCTGGATATAGTTCTGAAGAGTTGTTTTCCCCTCTCCTTAACACCAAGCTGGCTATAGTTCTGAAGAGTTGTTTCCCCTCTCCTTATAAACACCAAGCTGGATATAGTTCTGGCTATAGTTCTGTAGAGTTGTTTTCCCCTCTCCTTAATACAAGCTGGCTATAGTTCTGAAGAGTTGTTTTCGTCTCTCCTCAACACAAGCTGGATATATTTCTGAAGAGTTGTTTACGTCTCTCCTCAACACCAAGCTGGCTATAGTTCTGAAGAGTTGTTTTCCCCTCTCCTTAACACAAGCTGGCTATAGTTCTGAAGAGTTGTTTTCCCCTCTCCTTAACACCAAGCTGGCTATAGTTCTGAAGAGTTGTTTTCCCCTCTCCTTAACACCAAGCTGGCTATAGTTCTGAAGAGTTGTTTTGCCTTCTCCTCAACACCAAAATGGCTATAGTTCTGTAGAGTTGTTTGCCCCTCAACACCAAGCTGGCTATAGTTCTGAAGAGTTGTTTTCCCCTCAACACCAAGCTGGCTATAGTTCTGTAGAGTTGTTTTCCCCTCAACACCAAGCTGGCCATAGTTCTGAAGAGTTGTTTTCCCCTCTCCTTAACACCAAGCTAGCTGGCTATAATTCTGAAGAGTTGTGTTCCCCTCTCCTCAACACTAAGCTGGCAATAGTTCTGTAGAGTTGTTTTCCCCTTTCCTCAACACAAGCTGGCTATAGTTCTGAAGAGTTGTTTTCCTCTCTCCTCAACACCAAGCTGGCTATAGTTCTGAAGAGTTGTTTTCCTCTCTCCTCAACACCAAGCTGGCTATAGTTCTGAAGAGTTGTTTTCCCCTCTCCTCAACACCAAGCTGGCTATAGTTCTGAAGAGTTGTTTTCCTCTCTCAACACCAAGCTGGCTATAGTTCTGAAGAGTTGTTTTCCTCTCTCAACACCAAGCTGGCTATAGTTCTGAAGAGTTGTTATCCCCTCTCCTTAACACCAAGCTGGCTATAGTTCTGAAGAGTTGTTTTCGTCTCTCCTCAACACAAGCTGGATATAGTTCTAAATAGTTGTATTCCCCTCTCCTCAACACAAGCTGGCTATAGTTCTAAAGAGTTGTTTTCGTCTCTCCTCAACACAAGCTGGATATAGTTCTGAAGAGTCGTTTTCCCCTCTCCTCAACACCAAGCTGGCTATAGTTCTGAAGAGTTGTTTTCCCCTCTCCTTAACACCAAGCTGGCTGTAGTTCTGAAGAGTTGTTTTCCCCTCTCCTTAACACAAGCTGGCTATAGTTCTGTAGAGTTGTTTACGTCTCTCCTCAACACCAAGCTGGCTATAGTTCTGAAGAGTTGTTTTCCCCTCTCCTCAACACCAAGCTGGCTATAGTTCTGAAGAGTTGTTTTCCTCTCTCAACACCAAGCTGGGTGTAGTTCTGAAGAGTTGTTTTCCCCTTTCCTCAACACAAGCTGGCTATAGTTCTGAATAGTTGTTTTCCCCTCTCCTCAACACCAAGCTGGCTATAGTTCTGAAGAGTTGTTTTCCTCTCTCAACACCAAGCTGGCTATAGTTCTGAATAGTTGTTTTCCTCTCTCAACACCAAGCTGGCTATAGTTCTGAAGAGTTGTTATCCCCTCTCCTTAACACCAAGCTGGCTATAGTTCTGAAGAGTTGTTTTCGTCTCTCCTCAACACAAGCTGGATATAGTTCTAAATAGTTGTATTCCCCTCTCCTCAACACAAGCTGGCTATAGTTCTAAAGAGTTGTTTTCGTCTCTCCTCAACACAAGCTGGATATAGTTCTGAAGAGTTGTTTTTCCCTCTCCTCAACACCAAGCTGGCTATAGTTCTGAAGAGTTGTTTTCCCCTCTCCTTAACACCAAGCTGGCTGTAGTTCTGAAGAGTTGTTTTCCCCTCTCCTTAACACAAGCTGGCTATAGTTCTGTAGAGTTGTTTACGTCTCTCCTCAACACCAAGCTGGCTATAGTTCTGAGGAGTTGTTTTCCCCTCTCCTCAACACCAAGCTGGCTATAGTTCTGAAGAGTTGTTTTCCCCTCTCCTCAACACCAAGCTGGCTATAGTTCTGAAGAGTTGTTTTCCCCTCTCCTCAACACCAAGCTGGCTATATTTCTGAAGAGTTGTTTTCCCCTCTCCTCAACACCAAGCTGGCTATAGTTCTGTAGAGTTGTTTTCCCCTCAACACCAAGCTGGCTATAGTTCTGAAGAGTTGTTTTCCCCTCAACACCAAGCTGCCTATAGTTCTGAAGAGTTGTTTACGTCTCTCCTCAACACCAAGCTGGCTATAGTTCTAAAGAGTGGTTTTCCCCTCTCCTTAACACCAAGCTGGCTATAGTTCTGAAGAGTTGTTTTGCCTTCTACTCAACACCAAGCTGGCTATAGTTCTATAGAGTTGTTTTCCCCTCAACACCAAGCTGGCTATAGTTCTGAAGAGTTGTTTTCCCCTCAACGCCAAGCTGCCTATAGTTCTGTAGAGTTGTTTTCAACTCAACACCAAGCTGGCTATATTTCTGAAGAGTTGTTTTCCCCTCTCCTTAACACCAAGCTAGCTGGCTATAATTCTGAAGAGTTGTTTTCCCCTCTCCTTAACACCAAGCTGGCTATAGTTCTGAAGAGTTGTTTTCCCCTCTCCTCAACACAAGCTGGCTATAGTTCTGAAGAGTTGTTTTCCCCTCTCCTCAACACCAAGCTGGCTATAGTTCTGAAGAGTTGTTTTCCCCTCTCCTCAACACAAGCTGGCTATAGTTCTGAAGAGTTGTTTTCCCCTCTCCTCAACACCAAGCTGGCTATAGTTCTGAAGAGTTGTTTTCCTCTCTCAACACCAAGCTGGCTATAGTTCTGAAGAGTTGTTTTCCTCTCTCAACACCAAGCTGGCTATAGTTCTGAAGAGTTGTTTACGTCTCTCCTCAACACCAAGCTGGCTATAGTTCTGAAGAGTTGTTTTCCCCTCTCCTCAACACCAAGCTGGCTATAGTTCTGAAGAGTTGTTTTCCTCTCTCAACACCAAGCTGGCTATAGTTCTGAAGAGTTGCTTTCCTCTCTCAACACCAAGCTGTCTATAGTTCTGAAGAGTTGTTTTCGTCTCTCCTCAACACAAGCTGGCTATAGTTCTGAAGAGTTGTTTTCCCCTCTCAACACAAGCTGGATATAGTTCTGAAGAGTTGTTTTCCTCTCTCAACACAAGCTGGATATAGTTATGAAGAGTTGTTTTGGTCTCTCCTCAACACCAAGCTGGATATAGTTCTGAAGAGTTGTTTTCCCCTCTCCTCAACACAAGCTGGATATAGTTCTAAATAGTTGTATTCCCCTCTCCTCAACACAAGCTGGATATAGTTCTGAAGAGTTGTTTTCCCCTCTCCTCAACACCAAGCTGGATATAGTTCTGAAGAGTTGTTTTCCCCTCTCCTCAACACAAGCTGGCTATAGTTCTAAGAGTTGTTTTGCCTTCTCCTCAACACCAAGCTGGCTATAGTTCTGGAGAGTTATTTTCCTCTCTCAACACCAAGCTGGCTATAGTTCTGAAGAGTTGTTTTCCCCTGTCCTCAACACAAGCTGGCTAAAGTTCTGAAGTGTTGTTTTGCCTTCTCCTCAACACCAAACTGACTAAAGTTCTGAAGAGTTGTTTTGCCTTCTCCTCAACACCAAACTGACTATAGTTCTGAAGTGTTGTTTTCCTCTCTCAACACCAAGCTGGCTATAGTTCTGAAGAGTTGTTTTCGTCTCTCCTCAACACCAAGCTTTATATAGTTCTGAAGAGTTGTTTTCCCCTCTCCTCAACACAAGCTGGATATAGTTCTGAAGAGTGGTTTCCCCTCTCCTCAACACAAGCTGGATATAGTTCTAAAGAGTTGTTTTCCCCTCAACACAAGCTGGATATAGTTCTGAAGAGTTGTTTTCCCCTCTCCTTAACACCAAGCTGGCTATAGTTCTGAAGAGTTGTTTCCCCTCTCCTTATAAACACCAAGCTGGATATAGTTCTGGCTATAGTTCTGTAGAGTTGTTTTCCCCTCTCCTTAATACAAGCTGGCTATAGTTCTGAAGAGTTGTTTTCGTCTCTCCTCAACACAAGCTGGATATATTTCTGAAGAGTTGTTTACGTCTCTCCTCAACACCAAGCTGGCTATAGTTCTGAAGAGTTGTTTTCCCCTCTCCTTAACACAAGCTGGCTATAGTTCTGAAGAGTTGTTTTCCCCTCTCCTTAACACCAAGCTGGCTATAGTTCTGAAGAGTTGTTTTCCCCTCTCCTTAACACCAAGCTGGCTATAGTTCTGAAGAGTTGTTTTGCCTTCTCCTCAACACCAAAATGGCTATAGTTCTGTAGAGTTGTTTGCCCCTCAACACCAAGCTGGCTATAGTTCTGAAGAGTTGTTTTCCCCTCAACACCAAGCTGGCTATAGTTCTGTAGAGTTGTTTTCCCCTCAACACCAAGCTGGCCATAGTTCTGAAGAGTTGTTTTCCCCTCTCCTTAACACCAAGCTAGCTGGCTATAATTCTGAAGAGTTGTGTTCCCCTCTCCTCAACACTAAGCTGGCAATAGTTCTGTAGAGTTGTTTTCCCCTTTCCTCAACACAAGCTGGCTATAGTTCTGAAGAGTTGTTTTCCTCTCTCCTCAACACCAAGCTGGCTATAGTTCTGAAGAGTTGTTTTCCTCTCTCCTCAACACCAAGCTGGCTATAGTTCTGAAGAGTTGTTTTCCCCTCTCCTCAACACCAAGCTGGCTATAGTTCTGAAGAGTTGTTTTCCTCTCTCAACACCAAGCTGGCTATAGTTCTGAAGAGTTGTTTTCCTCTCTCAACACCAAGCTGGCTATAGTTCTGAAGAGTTGTTATCCCCTCTCCTTAACACCAAGCTGGCTATAGTTCTGAAGAGTTGTTTTCGTCTCTCCTCAACACAAGCTGGATATAGTTCTAAATAGTTGTATTCCCCTCTCCTCAACACAAGCTGGCTATAGTTCTAAAGAGTTGTTTTCGTCTCTCCTCAACACAAGCTGGATATAGTTCTGAAGAGTCGTTTTCCCCTGTCCTCAACACCAAGCTGGCTATAGTTCTGAAGAGTTGTTTTCCCCTCTCCTTAACACCAAGCTGGCTGTAGTTCTGAAGAGTTGTTTTCCCCTCTCCTTAACACAAGCTGGCTATAGTTCTGTAGAGTTGTTTACGTCTCTCCTCAACACCAAGCTGGCTATAGTTCTGAAGAGTTGTTTTCCCCTCTCCTCAACACCAAGCTGGCTATAGTTCTGAAGAGTTGTTTTCCTCTCTCAACACCAAGCTGGGTGTAGTTCTGAAGAGTTGTTTTCCCCTTTCCTCAACACAAGCTGGCTATAGTTCTGAATAGTTGTTTTCCCCTCTCCTCAACACCAAGCTGGCTATAGTTCTGAAGAGTTGTTTTCCTCTCTCAACACCAAGCTGGCTATAGTTCTGAATAGTTGTTTTCCTCTCTCAACACCAAGCTGGCTATAGTTCTGAAGAGTTGTTATCCCCTCTCCTTAACACCAAGCTGGCTATAGTTCTGAAGAGTTGTTTTCGTCTCTCCTCAACACAAGCTGGATATAGTTCTAAATAGTTGTATTCCCCTCTCCTCAACACAAGCTGGCTATAGTTCTAAAGAGTTGTTTTCGTCTCTCCTCAACACAAGCTGGATATAGTTCTGAAGAGTTGTTTTTCCCTCTCCTCAACACCAAGCTGGCTATAGTTCTGAAGAGTTGTTTTCCCCTCTCCTTAACACCAAGCTGGCTGTAGTTCTGAAGAGTTGTTTTCCCCTCTCCTTAACACAAGCTGGCTATAGTTCTGTAGAGTTGTTTACGTCTCTCCTCAACACCAAGCTGGCTATAGTTCTGAGGAGTTGTTTTCCCCTCTCCTCAACACCAAGCTGGCTATAGTTCTGAAGAGTTGTTTTCCCCTCTCCTCAACACCAAGCTGGCTATAGTTCTGAAGAGTTGTTTTCCCCTCTCCTCAACACCAAGCTGGCTATATTTCTGAAGAGTTGTTTTCCCCTCTCCTCAACACCAAGCTGGCTATAGTTCTGTAGAGTTGTTTTCCCCTCAACACCAAGCTGGCTATAGTTCTGAAGAGTTGTTTTCCCCTCAACACCAAGCTGCCTATAGTTCTGAAGAGTTGTTTACGTCTCTCCTCAACACCAAGCTGGCTATAGTTCTAAAGAGTGGTTTTCCCCTCTCCTTAACACCAAGCTGGCAATAGTTCTGAAGAGTTGTTTTGCCTTCTACTCAACACCAAGCTGGCTATAGTTCTATAGAGTTGTTTTCCCCTCAACACCAAGCTGGCTATAGTTCTGAAGAGTTGTTTTCCCCTCAACGCCAAGCTGCCTATAGTTCTGTAGAGTTGTTTTCAACTCAACACCAAGCTGGCTATATTTCTGAAGAGTTGTTTTCCCCTCTCCTTAACACCAAGCTAGCTGGCTATAATTCTGAAGAGTTGTTTTCCCCTCTCCTTAACACCAAGCTGGCTATAGTTCTGAAGAGTTGTTTTCCCCTCTCCTCAACACAAGCTGGCTATAGTTCTGAAGAGTTGTTTTCCCCTCTCCTCAACACCAAGCTGGCTATAGTTCTGAAGAGTTGTTTTCCCCTCTCCTCAACACAAGCTGGCTATAGTTCTGAAGAGTTGTTTTCCCCTCTCCTCAACACCAAGCTGGCTATAGTTCTGAAGAGTTGTTTTCCTCTCTCAACACCAAGCTGGCTATAGTTCTGAAGAGTTGTTTTCCTCTCTCAACACCAAGCTGGCTATAGTTCTGAAGAGTTGTTTACGTCTCTCCTCAACACCAAGCTGGCTATAGTTCTGAAGAGTTGTTTTCCCCTCTCCTCAACACCAAGCTGGCTATAGTTCTGAAGAGTTGTTTTCCTCTCTCAACACCAAGCTGGCTATAGTTCTGAAGAGTTGTTTTCCTCTCTCAACACCAAGCTGGCTATAGTTCTGAAGAGTTGTTTTCCTCTCCTCAACACCAAGCTGGCTATAGTTCTGAAGAGTTGTTTTCCCCTCTCCTCAACACCAAGCTGGCTATAGTTCTAAGAGTTGTTTTCCTCTCTCAACACCAAGCTGGCGATAGTTCTGAAGAGTTGTTTTCCCCTCTCCTCAACACAAGCTGGCTAAAGTTCTGAAGAGTTGTTTTCCCCTCTCCTCAACACCAAGCTGGCTATAGTTCTGAAGAGTTGTTTTCCTCTCTCAACACCAAGCTGGCTAAAGTTCTGAAGAGTTGTTTTCCCCTGTCCTCAACACAAGCTGGCTAAAGTTCAAAGAGTTGTTTTCCCCTCAACACCAAGCTGGCCATAGTTCTGAAGAGTTGTTTTCCCCTCTCCTTAACACCAATCTAGCTGGCTATAATTCTGAAGAGTTGTGTTCCCCTCTCCTCAACACCAAGCTGGGTAGTTCTGAAGAGTTGTTTTCCCCTCTCCGCAACACAAGCTGGCTATAGTTCTGAAGAGTTGTTTCCCCTCTCCTCAACACCAAGCTGGCTATAGTTCTGAAGAGTTGTTTTCCTCTCTCAACACCAAGCTGGGTATAGTTCTGAAGAGTTGTTTTCCCCTCTCCTCAACACCAAGCTGGCTTTAGTTCTGAAGAGTTGTTTTCCTCTCTCAACACCAAGCTGGCTATAGTTCTGAAGAGTTGTTTTCCTCTCTCAACACCAAGCTGGGTATAGTTCTGAAGAGTTGTTTCCCCCTCTCCTCAACACCAAGCTGGCTTTAGTTCTGAAGAGTTGTTTTCCTCTCTCAACACCAAGCTGGGTAGTTCTGAAGAGTTGTGTTCCCCTCTCCTCAACACCAAGCTGGCTATAGTTTTGAAGAGTTGTTTTCCTCCCTCAACACCAAGCTGGGTAGTTCTGAAGAGTTGTGTTCCCCTCTCCTCAACACCAAGCTGGCTATAGTTCTGAAGAGTTGTTTTCCCCTCTCCTCAACACCAAGCTGGCTATAGTTCTGAAGATTTGTTTTGCCTTCTCCTCAACACCAAGCTGGCTATAGTTCTGTAGAGTTGTTTTCCCCTCAACACCAAGCTGGCTATAGTTCTGAAGAGTTGTTTTCCCCTCAACACCAAGCTGGCTATAGTTCTGAAGAGTTGTTTTCCCCTCAACACCAAGCTGGCTATAGTTCTGAAGAGTTGTTTTCCCCTCTCCTCAACACCAAGCTGGCTATAGTTCTGAAGAGTTGTTTTCCTCTCTCAACACCAAGCTGGCTATAGTTCTGAAGAGTTGTTTTCCTCTCTCAACACCAAGCTGGGTAGTTCTGAAGAGTTGTTTCCCCTCTCCTCAACACCAAGCTGGATATAGTTCTGAAGAGTTGTTTCCCCTCTCCTCAACACCAAGCTGGCTATAGTTCTGAAGAGTTGTTTCCCCTCTCCTCAACACCAAGCTGGCTATTGTTCTGAAGTGTATGAGATAATAATAAGGGAGTGTGATTGAGTTTTAAATATTTCAAGCAGCATTAACATCCTGATTATATGGGCCCCTAGCCACAGGGAGAGCTCTCCAGTCGATGATATGAAAGGGAGTCGGGGAGATTTCAAGTGTTTTCACTTGGTTTCACCCTTCAGGTCTAATCAGAAGCCTCTGCATGTGACGGGGTTTGATCTGGCCAGCAGGGAACACGAACACGCCAGCTCTGTTTACCTGGCTGGTTCGGGAAGGCCTGGAGGCTGCTGGGAGTTTGAGGAATTATTCCCAGCACTGAGGAGATCCTGTGAACACGCGTGCACGCACACGCACACACTGGTGCAGAAGGGGGCACTTCAAAGCAACACGTCGGCAGCGCATTTATTTGTTAAGCAAAACAAAACAATGCACATTAGAGACATTACCACTAATTAAGCATGGCAACCAGTTTTAATTAGAGAAAAAAAAGGAGCAAATAAAAGGAGGTAAATTGCTGGTCCCTGGAATGTACTTCGGGTTTATTAGTGTATTGTTTGTGAAACCACTGTGGGAGCTGCATGGGAGAATCTATAGTGCATTCAGCACCAGCCAGGACACTGGTTTGGATGTTGGTACTACACACACACACACACACACACACACACACACACACACACACACACACACACACACACACACACACACACACACACACCATACACACACACACACACACACACACACACACACACACACACACACACACACACACACACACACACACACACTTTCCTCGTACTATCCATCTCATCCTCACCTGCCTTTTTTGGTCCCTCAGGCTCTCCGTACAGAGACAAGATCACCATAGCGATCCTGCAGCTGCAGGAAGAAGGAAAGCTGCACATGATGAAGGAGAAGTGGTGGAGGGGGAACGGTTGTCCGGAGGATGAGAAGAATAAGGAGGCCAGCGCTCTGGGGGTCCAGAACATCGGGGGCATCTTTATCGTCCTGGCGGCTGGACTCGTCCTGTCGGTGTTCGTGGCAGTCGGAGAGTTCGTCTATAAATCCAAACAAAACGCACAGCTGGAAAAGGTAAAGCAACATCCTTTCACGTATAGCCAGGTTGCAATGACAATGTGCCTGTGTGGATCTTATTATACAGAGATCTTTGACAAGGAGACCATTTTCCTACTTTTCTATTAGCTTTGTGTTTTGGCCTAGCTTACATTTATTTTGTGGTTTAAAAAAATATACAATTTGTATCTCATATTTTTATTTCTGACACAAAAGGCACAACATGATGAAAAGTAGAGACATTTAGTCTCGTTGTATTTGCACTAAACCATCCCTCACCTCATACTCAATAAAGTGCACTTGATGTTTGGATACGGGTGGAGGGGACATTTACACGTGTTCAGTATTAACACTTATTTGAATGTACATGATGTACAAAAAGGACAGACAGACGGTAGCCATTTTAGTTACACTGAGACCACAAGGACAATTTTACATGATAGTCAGGTCAGCTCCTGAAACACTGATGTTTATGTAGATACAGCAATGCACCATATTCTTTAAGACACAGTAAGTATGGGTTCATTTTCTTGCCTTTATCCACTTAGCCCCAACGGCACCAAGGTGATAGGAAGCGTGAGGAGTTCTGCTGTCACCACGGACCCTCCAAGCAGCTACCTGTAGACTTTAACCACCAGCTCAAATGACCTCCAGAAAGACTCCAGAGACTCCAGTCATCTACATTTACCTTACAATGCACAAATTGTACTTTTTTAACTTCAGATATTTCCCGATTGGGAAGTTTCCTGTCGGAAGAACTGGCAGCAATGTTATGGTCACAACGTTTGAATGAAAAGTTGCCATTGGTGCATGGTTGGGTGTATGTTTTTGAAAGGCGGCCCTAAAACTATAGGTGCAGGGTTTCACACGATGGGATTGGAAGGTTGGCCCAAATGCATGATCCATAATGCTGAAGTAAATGTCTTCATGTCACCCTCAACACACAGCCACAGCAATCCTCTCCCAAAAAACAAATTGTTATTATCAGATACAAACTTTTGGACAGACAAGCCAAACTGAATCAAGCTATAATTGCAAACTCTGAAGGCTTGGTTTTGGAAACACATGTAAGCTTTCAGATATTATAACATACTAACTACTCTACTGAATAATCTCATATTGAAAGTGTAATGCTACAACAACACATCACTCGTTGTCAACAGCATGTAAACCTTTTGATGTTCCCCTTAATCCCATGTCCTGTCCTTCTTGTCCTGATCTGTCCTTCCTCTCCGGTCCTTTCTGTCCATCCTGGGATTCCTGTCCTGTCCTTCCTGCCCTGTCCTTCCTGCCCTTCCTGTCCTGTCCTTCATGTCCTGTCCTTCCTGCCCTTCCTGTCCTGTCCTTCATGTCCTGTCCTTCCTGCCCTGTCCTTCCTGCCCTTCCTGTCCTGTCCTTCCTGCCCTTCCTGATCTGTCCTTCCTGCCCTTTGTCCTGTCCTTCATGTCCTGTCCTTCCTGCCCTGTCCTTCCTGCCCTTCCTGTCCTGTCCTTCCTGCCCGTCCTTCCTGCCCTTCCTGCCCTGTCCTTCCTGCCCTTCCTGTCCTGTCCTTCATGTCCTGTCCTTCCTGCCCTTACTGTCCTGTCCTTCATGTCCTGACCTTCCTGCCCTGTCCTTCCTGCCCTTCCTGCCCTGTCCTTCCTGCCCTGTCCTTCCTTCCCTTCCTGATCTGTCCTTCCTGCCCTTCCTGTCCTGTACTTCATGTCCTGTCCTTCCTGTCCTTCCTGCCCTGGCCTTCCTGCCCTTCCTGTCCTGTCCTTCCTGTCCTGTCCCGTCCTGTCTTTCCTTTCTAACACAGTGCTCTCTCACCGAACAACAGTCTCATAAATCTCAAACGCCAACCCCTACTTAGCTCTCCACAGGAGCCTGGTCTGCACTAAGAGCTTTCTTCGACACCCTCCATCGATCGCACAATGCAGTGATGCTGCTGCTGCTTCTCGGCCATAAGCCCCCATATCAATGATTCACAGCATCTAGTCATGAAGTGATGTTCACAGAGTCCTTCTGTCAACGACAACACACACACAGCACAGCACTACACCCACAGACCAGCCAGGGTAGACGGGAGGGGAGGTCCCCCATCAATAGGATGTCATTTAAAGAATGCTAAAGAACGATATGGCTAATAAAAACCCATAAGGAAGGTTGGTAGGGAGTAATAGTGTGATGATTTAATAGAAACCTCAACATCGTTTGATGTTGATCATGATCTCTTCCTGGTGTTCTTCAGCATGTCTTTGTGTCAGACACAGCAGTTGAGGAAGATACGTTTCACACTCTTATCAGCTCAGAACTAGTTGGAGGAGCGTGTCATACTGATATATCCAGACAGAGAATAAAATAGACAGAGAATAGACCTCACTCACATATCTCACTCACATACAGTGGGGCAAAAAAGTATTTAGTCAGCCACCAATTGTGCAAGTTCTCCCACTTAAAAATGTGAGCGAGGCCTATAATTTTCATCATAGGTACACTTCAACTATGACAGACAAAATGAGGGAAAAAAATCCAGAAAATCACATTGTAGGATTTTTCATGAATTTATTTGCAAATTATGGTGGAAAATAAGTATTTAGTCAATAACAAAAGTTTATCTCAATACTTTGTTATATACCCTTTGTTGGCAATGACAGAGGTCAAACGTTTTCTGTAAGTCTTCACAAGGTTTTCACACACTGTTGCTGGTATTTTGTCCCATTCCTCCATGCAGATCTCCTCTAGAGCAGTGATGTTTTGGGGCTGTTGCTGGGCAACACAGACTTTCAACTCCCTCTTTCTATGGGGTTGAGATCTGGAGACTGGCTAGGCCACTCCAGGACCTTGAAATGCTTCTTACGAAGCCACTCCTTAGTTGCCCGGGCGGTGTGTTTGGGATCATTGTCATGCTGAAAGACCCAGCCACGTTTCATCTTCAATGCCCTTGCTGATGGAAGGAGGTTTTCACTCAAAATCTCACGATACATGGCCCCATTCATTCTTTCCTTTACACGGATCAGTAGTCCTGGTCCCTTTGCAGGAAAACAGCCCCAAAGCATGATGTTCCCACCCCCATGCTTCACAGTAGGTATGGTGTTCTTTGGATGCAACTCAGCATTCTTTGTCCTCCAAACACGACGAGTTGAGTTTTTACCAAAAAGTTATATTTTGGTTTCATCTGACCATATGACATTCTCCCAATCTTCTTCTGGATCATCCAAATGCTCTCTAGCAAACTTCAGACGGGCCTGGACATGTACTGGCTTAAGCAGGGGGACACGTCTGGCACTGCAGGGTTTGAGTCCCTGGCGGCGTAGTGTGTTACTGATGGTAGGCTTTGTTACTTTGGTCCCAGCTCTCTGCAGGTCATTCACTAGGTCCCCCCGTGTGGTTCTGGGATTTTTGCTCACCTTTCTTGTAGTCATTTTGACCCCATGGGGTGAGATCTTGCGTGGAGCCCCAGATTGAGGGAGATTATCAGTGGTCTTGTATGTCTTCCATTTCCTAATAATTGCTCCCACAGTTGATTTCTTCAAACCAAGCTGCTTACCTATTGCAGATTGTCTTCCCAGCCTGGTGCAGGTCTACAATTTTGTTTCTGGTGTCCTTTGACAGCTCTTTGGTCTTGGCCATAATGGAGTTTGGAGTGTGACTGTTTGAGGTTGTGGACAGGTGTCTTTTATACTGATAACAAGTTCAAACAGGTGCCATTAATACAGGTAACGAGTGAAGGACAGAGGAGCCTCTTAAAGAAGAAGTTACAGGTCTGTGAGAGCCAGAAATCTTGCTTGTTTGTAGGTGACCAAATACTTATTTTCCACCACAATTTGCAAATAAATTCATTAAAAATCCTACAATGTGATTTTCTGGATTTATTTTTCTCATTTTGTCTGTCATAGTTGAAGTGTACCTATGATTAAAATTACAGGCCTTTCTCATCTTTTTAAGTGGGAGAACTTGCACAATTGGTGGCTGACTAAATAATTTTTAGCCCCACTGTATCACATATCTGTTTCAAGAGTAGTTGTTAGATGTCAGTCCATTTAACATTTTATTTTCACACTACCTGTGCCTATATGCTACAATTATATAAGTTGTGTACCTCAATATTTTAACACCCAATTGATAACCGACAAAGGTGTATATTGCTTTTCATAAATTATCATAATCAATCAATTTTTTGTGTCAGATGATCTGAGAAGCAATACATGTTTTACTCATCCAAAGCAAATAGACCAAGAGGTTTGAGAGTCACACAACCACAACGTGTATTTTAGTATGTGTGGCCCGTTGCTACTGTTTTAACTGTTAAACCTTGACACGATATGCAGAGTACCAAGTGTACCAAGTATTCCCATATCAATTCAATAATTAGTCACATTTGAAAATACCTGATATTTTATTTAATTGCACAAGATCCTTTACTTGAATGTGTCTACAGTACAGGGTTGTATTTTCACCACGATGCTGAAAGTGTCAACTTGAAAATGTTCTACTAAGCATCTCTTTGTTGGGTTTGTCATGCTTGATAGCGCACACCCTGCAATTAGCATTTTTAAAAGTACCAGTCAGAAGTTAGGACACACCTACTCATTCAAGGACTTTTCTTTATTTTTACTAGTTTCTATATTGTAGAATAATAGTGAGGACATCAAAACTATGAAATCATGTAGTAACCCCAAAATATTTGTTCTATTTTAGATTCTTCAAAGTAGCCACCCTTTGCCTTTGATGACAGCTTTGCACACTCTTGGCATTCTCTCAACCAGCTTCATGAGGTAGTCACCTGGAATGCATTTCAATTAACTGGTGTGCCTTGTTAAAAGTTTTATTTTGTGGAATTTATTTCCTACCTAATGCATTTGAGCCAATCAGTTGTGTTGTGACAAGGTAGAGGTGGTATATAGCAGATAGCTCTATTTGGTAAAAGACAAAGTCCATATTATGGCACGAACCGCTCAAATAAGCAAAGGGAAACAACATTCCATCCTTAATTTAAGACAGGAAGGTCAGTCAATTCGGAGAATGCCAAGAATGTTCAAAGCTGTCATCAAGGCAAAGGGTGGCTACTTTGAAGAATCTCCATTATGAAATATATTTAGATTTGTTTAACACTTTTTTTGGTCTACTACATGATTCCATATGTGTTATTTAACAGTTTTGATGTCTTCACTATTGTTCTACAATTTAGAAAATAGTAAAAAACTGCTACTGTATTCTGTGTAACATTAGAAAGGATAAAGAGAAAAATAAAAATAGCAAGTAATTTTTTAATGTTATGAGTCATACACCTTATAATGTCAACCTTTCTTAATATTATTTGCCAAATCCAAAAATATATGTTGTAATGACATTAATTGTATGTTTATTGGAAATTATTTTAATTAACTTAACTCAAATTGTGATTCAGAATAATTAGGTTTTCAGTCTAATATTTTCCACTTGTTATTAACTTTAATAAAAGATTGAGAAATATTTGAAGTTTTAGTAGGCTTTTCATTCTGGTTTGCCCAATGAGGACTTTCTCTCATAAGTCCACACATTCCCATCGTCACAACATGGCTGGCTTTCAGAAAAATACCATGATCACCATGGTTGTCCACTTCCCTCTCTTCCCCCTCTTCCTTCTCCACCTCTTCCTCTTTCTCATCCCCCTCTTCCTTTTCTTTCTTCTCATTATCCTCCACCTCTCCCTCCTCCTCATCCTCCTCCTTCAGCTCCTCCTCATCTTCCTCCCATTTCTCCTCCTCCCCCTCCTCCTCCTCCTGCTCTTCCCTCTTCTCCTGCCTACTGCTGAGGGTGCTGCAGAGTAACATGGCTCTCCAGGGACAGGGATCACCAGCTGTGTGTGAGGAACCATCCAGCTTCCCGATTTTGTGGACACACACACACACACACACACAGGAATGTACGCATGCACTTATATGTGTACACACACGCTCACACACACACACCTGCTCGGACAGATGTGTACACAGACACCCATTGACTATACACACAAAAATAGTGACTATTCATCTCTTACTTTGCCCTCCATTTCTCTATCATGCTATCATGGAGTGAGAGATGGAGTGGGAGCTACTATGGTGTCTTTCCATCTCAGCATTTTATACCAAACCTGAGGAGAAGGTCTGGGGGTCTATAGATCCTTGTACATGGTGGTACAGACTGACTGGGCTGTACTGTACATGGGCAGCCTGCAAAATACCCACCAGTGCCTTCTTCCATTAATGGTAGTGAAAAAGCTAAGGCAGTAAAAGTGTTGGATTTATTAGTTCTCCATCTCACCTCCTTAAGTGGACGTTTTCTTCCTGTCTTCCTCTGAGCCAGCCCAAAGTGCTCTGAGACCTGAGCCTGTTCAGCTCAGGATTGGCTCTTGTGATGGGGAAAAGGGGTCGTAAAACCTCTGTAATTCAATGGCCACCACTAAACAGCCACCATCAATCCAACTATGAGCCCAGCAGCCATGAGGC
The DNA here is from genome assembly GCF_045791955.1 of Oncorhynchus clarkii lewisi. Taxonomy (NCBI): domain Eukaryota; kingdom Metazoa; phylum Chordata; class Actinopteri; order Salmoniformes; family Salmonidae; genus Oncorhynchus; species Oncorhynchus clarkii. The sequence goes on along the minus strand of NC_092148.1, from coordinate 18,221,382 downwards.
CATGATGGAGATGTGTCCCCTGAGTCAGGGAGGGTTTTCTTAGCCTGTCTGGAAAGCCAGATGGGTGGGGTTTTACTTTTGGAACTTTTCTATTGGCACTAGATGGCCACTAAGCCCACAGCTTCATGAGGGGAAAGGTGTCTTAGGTAGAACATGTTATTCAATATCTCTTTCCCAGAGAAAATCAATACTCATGAAAAGCATGTTTTCTGGAGGGCTTGTAGTCAATCAGCAGGACTTCTAGGAGTAATTCCATTTTTTTTGCGAGAAGAAGACAAACAATATGAAATTATATAGATATGATTTATGAATATGATACACACATACACATTCTAACATGTAATATCATATACACTCAGATAGGTACATACCTTTGTACACAGCTTATACACCCAAATCCATATACTCAATACGCATAGAATTTTGATTGGTGGTGAATTGATATGCTGGAAAGCGAAAGCATTAAAACATTTGCATGTGTGGGAGTCCTCTAGCCATAACTATAGAATGTGTTCATGTGAGATACCTGTTCATTAGGACAACTCATAACAATGTCATAACCCTACTGGTCATAGATGAGGAAAAAAGGCACTAAGGAGAAGGCAGCCTGTTAGTTAAGCATTGGCATGAGTAACTGAATGACACTCAATCACTGGCTGACTTGGCAGCATGAAGTCTTCACTGTTGTCTTCATCCTTGTGTTCTTGTTGGTAGACTAGCCCAGCCTTCAATTGCTTGAGGTGGGCAGAGGCCTTATTTCTCTTGACAGGATGGTTGAGCCCTTTCACATTCCAGCTAGTAAGGTAGACATCCCTCGGTTCTCTATCAACTGAATTATTTGGAATATGTACTGTATCAGACATCACCATAGTGCCAAATGGAAATTGTGTTTTTATGTGAAGGATTTAACCTAGACTCGAAAAACATATTAGTCCCTTGGAATCTGTTTCCCCAATAGTACCTCCAGGAATAGCAGTCTCAGATTTAGTTGAGTCACTCTGCGTTGTTCATTGCACCATTTGCAAATGCCAGAGTAGCTTTGAGAAAAGGAGAAGGAAGAAGAAGAGGCAGCAGCTTAATTGGCCATGCAGCTACATGGGATTTGAGTCAGACGAGATGTAATATGCATCAATAAGTCATGCTGCTGTATGGGCCTGGGCCCCGGCTGGGCTGCCTGGCAGAGAAGGATGGGGGAAATCTGCCATGGAGAAATCACTTTAGCTAGCCTAGAATGCTCACTGTGTGTGTGTGTGTGTGTGTGTGGTGTGTGTGTGGGTGTGTTTGCACGCTTGCGTGTGTGTATGTGCGTTCGCTCGCCATGTGTGCGACTCCAGATGGACTCCAGCATCTCGGCACAGCTTTCCTTCTAACCCTCTTCAATCCACCCTTCCCAAAGCATAACCCCCCCTAGACCATCTAGCCCTTCCTTCATCCCAGCCCCTCCACTCACCAACCAAACTTCACATTCGTGGTTGATTTGAAACTGAATCGTTGCCAGGGCTAAAGGCATGTTTTAATTAGCAGTATGTCAACACATTTTAATAATGTAAAGCTATTAATGCAAACTGCCATAACCAGGTGTTGCTGTACATGATCAAATAGCTGCACGGCCGTAGTAAGATACTTATGATACTGCAATAACAGTCTGTGGATAAATCTTGTTAAATCTATTTTCTCCCAAATACAAGAGGAAGCCCTGCCAACCTCCAGTGCAAATCCTGTCCTGATTCCCACCTACATCTAGCTCCTTTATCCACCTACTACACTAAAAGACTATGGACATGCAACCTCCAACCATCTCCCCCAGCCCCAGCTAGAACTCCAGCCCCAGCCCACCCACCCTATCCTGAGCCAGCTCCTCTCTCCCCTGCCTGCTCTGTGTCACCATGGCAGCTCTCAGAGAGGGGCCTGTAGAGAGCCTGCCCTGGGGAAGTAGAAGCTCTGCAGTGCTCTGCTCTGCTGAGCTTATTACTGCCAAATTGTTTGGAACTAGAGGAGGCTCTCTCTGAAACCCCTGTTTTCTCTCTCTCTTTCTCTTTCTGACTCTCTCTTTCTGACTCTCTCTCTTTCTCTCTCTCCTACAGAGGTCCTTCTGCAGTGCCATAGTGGACGAATTGCGGGTGTCCCTCAAGTGCCAGCGGCGCCTCAAACACAAGCCTCAGCCGCCCGTCATGGTCAAGACAGAGGACGTCATCAACATGCACACCTTCAACGACCGCAGACTGCCAGGCAAAGAGACCATGGCCTAGAACAGGACTCCCTCTCTCCCCCTCTCCCTCTCTCTCTCTCTCTCTCTCTCTCTCTCTCTCTCTCTCTCGCTCTCGCTCTGCTGTCACTGGGAGGCGTGTAGGGTGAAGAGACACTGGGGGAGGGAGGAAGGGTGATAGTTGATTTATGTAAGTGTATGGGGGGGTAAGAGAGATGGGAGAAGAGAAGAGAGGAGCTGAGCTGCTCTGATCACTGACTGTCTGGCATCTTTGTTTCGAAACACTAAGCTAGAAATGAAAAGAGATTCAACAATGTTTCCTGTGGAAATAACTTGAACCAACCTGGGAGCAATTCAATGTGAGTTACCTCATTACTCTACCTGGCAATGCACCTGAGCAAGGAGTGACCAAGTGGTGCCATGATTTAGTATCAAAAAAAGAGAGAGATAAACCCAGGATTCAGAGGAAAGGAGGGAGGGCAGGTTAAATTGAAAGTATAGAATATCATACAGCTACTGTATATGTTTGGTTGTCCCTTAGAAATCACAGGTCCAAATTGAATCAATATTTATCTGCTACCCAACCACTCTCTCTCTCACTGAGTAGAATCAGGAGAACGTACATCACTCAGTCATAGTTATGGAGCAAACACATACACAGATACTAATAGAAAAAACTGAGAGAAAATCAGTTGGCGAGTGTGTAAAGGACACATCTTGTTATTATTCAACCATAGAAGAAGAAGGAGACCAGATGGGCTAGAAACAGCCAGTTCCAAATGAAACCCAAAGCCCAAAACGCATTGGTGAGCAGGACAGGACTGCTCCCAACATGTACAGAGGCATCGTTTATTCATATGATTCACTGTTGGAAAGAATACAGTACATTATCCATCAGGCAATAGGTTATTTCATTTATTTTGTTTTCAGAGTACTAAACATTTTGTTAAATTATGGTGGATGGGAAAAACATTTTGAATAAAAACATATATATACATATATAAATACAAGCAGAGACTGATGACCGGGGGAGGGGCAGTGATGTAATAGAGGAATTAGGTGATAGGAACTGGAAGTGACATGAGTGGCGGACATGATGAAAGTAGTAACCTTAGAAACCTTAGTCGTTTGAATTGAAGGAAAGCAGGACAGCAGGAGTGGATCTGAAACAACATTCACAGCAATCACACAACATGAGGAATTTATTTATTCAAGTATTTAGTGTTTTATTTATGAATTTATTTATTTATTTTTTCATGGACTGGATTTTCACAGCAGCTGCAAGGATACAGTACACACCTCATTTTCAGATTTGATGGGTACAAATGTTTTGTTTTTGTTTTTTGTTCAATGTCAAGTCTCAAGTTTCTTTTTGTACTCTAGTGGCTTTTATTTTAATAACAAAATCCTCACATTTACTTGTGCAAATGCAATTTCTATGAAAAAGTGTTTTTGTACGAAGAAAATAAAACATTTTGTAATAATTTTTATCAACAAAAAAAATGTACCACGGGTGTCACCACGGCAGACAGCGTGACTCTCTCTCCACTGTGGGCCGTGTGGGTGTCCCAAGGGATAGCAGCCCCATCTAGGATAGCCCCGTCAGGCCTAACACAACCCCCTCCAGGGGGTCACGAGAACAACCCCTCCATGGACTGGCATCACACCGATGGGGTCTCCAGAGCATTCTGGTTGAGCTTCAGTGGCATAATACATGTTTTGGAAAAAACTATTTTTATCATGTAAAGGAATCATATTTAAAATAAAGATATTTTTACTTCAGGTGAAAAGAGTAATGATTAAACAATAATTATAACAATAAATATATATATACACACACAAAGAAGTTGAAGTGAAGAGGACTGCCAACGATGCTTATCATTCTACAACCCTGACTTCCAATAGACTGCTAGATTTCAGTGCTGAGAAATTGTGTGTAAATGGTTTTAAAAACAGAGAAATATGTATTTAACAGAATAAGGAACACCTAACTAATTTTGAACATGTTATGAAAACTAAACGGAGTGCACACAGTTTACTGTTTGAAGTTGATGCACAAGTTTAAAGAAAATTAAAAAAAATCTTCACATCTTTGTGGTGTCGTTCATTTGACTCTAAAGCAAAATGTTTTGACACCATTACATTGTAACAGCTTGGATCAGACACTAAACAGAACAAAGAGCCAAAGAGCAAAGTGAACAGAAAACACAATAGAAGACTGATGGAATATGGGATATATATATGTATATGAACACAAAAATCGAATGAAGAACAAAGCAAGTCGACTATGGGCCCAAAAGAAAAAGAAACCACAGCATTTGAACAGAAAGATAATAACCTTTTTTTGTTTATTTGTTTATTTTTGAACGTTTTTACCATATAATGTTGACTGTGTGCGCTCACCCTGCGTGTTTGTACTCCATATCCTTCCATCTGGAGAGCAGCTGTGGAAATACTGACATGAATGAAAAAACAAAGGGCTATTAGGTCTATTTGAAAAAGTGTAAATGTTATTCATCTTTAACAGCCTGGTACACATGAAAGGATTCCTATTTGAAAGACACAAAATGTACAGCAGATCTGCCATGCATACCCATTAATGCATTTATATTAGCAGTTAGGAATATTGGCAAAATAAATGATTATACTATACAACAACTATACAACACAGGGTTATTCAATATGTAAGCCTATAGAGCAGTAATGTCCCAGACTGCGTGTAGACTGAGGGAATCTGCCAGAACTGAATGGGATGTGTGAATTCCGAACAGCATTACTTCTGGTTTTGGGGTTTTCACACGGGTTAGTTGGACATATCAGGTTTGGGAGGTGCTTAAACTGCTTCGCCTGCAGTGCTTTGTGCATTTGCGCACATGGATCGGAAGGGGGGAGGCTGAGAGTTTCATTTTTGACACGTGTGAACACTGAAGTTAATCACTTACGCAAGATTTTTACTTCTGGGTTAACAGAGATTAATAGAGCACTTGTACAATTATTCCCAAGTCATTGAAACGAGACAAATTCTATAAATGCATGACTCTCTGTGAGAGTAATCACATGCACACTTAATGCTCATATGTATGTGCATATACAATGATAAGCGGGTTCCAGTGACTCACAGATTTTATTAGATGGGGATTGTTGTGGATGGGGAGATGCTGTCCTTGATGGCAAGAGGAGAGGAATCTGCCTTGTAGCGTCGAGGAATTAACTATCCATAATGAATTAAAATAGAGGGAATTAACACAGAGTGTGATGAACAAAGCCAAATGGCTGTCGTTAAGGGACGGTGGGGGTAGTGGGAGTGTGGCGGTAGCCTGCATTACTTGTGGGCCACGGTCACCAATTCACTCTGAAACAGACTCAGTCAGCAAACACAGGGAGGGTGAGACAAGGACACCGCTTCCTCTTAGCCAATCCCTGATCTGACGATGACCCTTGACCCACAACCCAGGGTATGACTCAGCAGAACGCTGTGGCTAATCAGATTAACTCTCCATCCTCACCCTGACCTGAGAGGTGGGATGGATAGGACGAAGGGGATGGGATGAAGGCCCAGGGGCTGTCAGGGGCAGTGTTGTGGAGATGCAGCCAACAGATTACATTTAAAAACATTTGTACTTAACCTGTCTAACCTGCTGGTTTAGAAAGCTTTCCTCCTTATCGACCTGACCTCAGTTTGCCAGTTACTTCATTACTGGATGTAGAGGAACCTGAACACTGTTGGCCTTTTTTGTTGTGTGTTAGTTGTGGCGTAAATCTGCTTCCATACGTTGGTGACTTCTAAATTCAAGGTATCTGATACATGCAGCTCTATCTGAGCAAGCTTTATGAATAAATAGCTTTTGAATACATTTGTAGAAAAAAAAATCTAATGGAAATGTACTTGTTTGAAGAGTAATAGATAGAATTTGAGGTTCAACAGAGGCAGTATCCCTGGGATAGCTTCACCATGGATTCATCTTAGGTCATTCAGTAGCAGGAAAATGCTCTGTCCAAAATACATGTCTAAGTAAGGTAGTGGAACAGTGGTTCCTGCTGGTCCACACTGTCTTTACCCTCAGAAAAACAAACAAAACAAACAGTGGTGTCAGTGTCCAGCCCACCGCCAAGATACCAGTTCATTAAAAAACATTCCGATGCTAAGAAAACACGTTCTGTGGATGGAAAAAACATCCTTATCTGTGCCCTGCGTCCTCAGGACTAATGCTGCCATTGTGTGGATCGTTAGAACCTAGCCTGTGGTGTTTTTCTTTGTGTGTGTGCAGTCCCACAGCCTTGTTCTCAGCCATTCCGTTATCAGATTGACGTTTTCACATAAGGTGCCGCATCAGACGGGCCCTAATCTTCACGCCTCTGTCAGGCCGAGGGGGAGGGGTAGTATGGAGGCAGATAACAAACGCACACGCCGGATCCCATTAATTGGCTAATTATCATGGCTGGTGGGGAGTGCCAGTAAACTGGAGATGGGGAAGGTAAAGCCATGTCCCCTGTATGCTCCTCTCATCCCCCAGTCAAACCCTGTTTATCAATCAACAGTTTTAATGAAGACTGAACAGGACACGGCCGTACGTGGTGGCGACCGAGAGATGGCCGTCGTCCTTGAGACATGGGGCTTCAGGCCAAGGGTTTTGTTAGTTGTGTCTGAGGTTCTCTCACATGGCTAGATATGGAAGCTGATTGAAGTTTTCATTATTTCTGAATACTTACTAACAAGATAACCATCTTGACCAGGTCTCCCTGGAAAAAGAGATTCCTATCTAAATTGTTTTATTAGATCTCTCTATGATCTCTACCTGATTTAAGGACAGGGGAGGAGAGGAGAGGAGAGGAGAGGAGAGGTTGGTGTTGGAAACCCACCATGAGTTTCTCTGATATTGTGTTAAACCAGAGGCCCAGATCTACTGTATCATGTGACAAAAGCAATAAGACCACCTTCAGCCAAGCAGAGATGAGATTAAACACACAAGATTCCAAAGCTAAATCATTCAGATAAAAAAACAAGGGAGAGTAAGAGAGGGAAAGAGAGAGAGAGAGAGCGGTAGAGAAACAAAACATCCTACGTGGAATTGTGTCGAGACGTGTGACACCGCATCAGGCAGCATTTAATGCCATTTCCTTTCTGTGTGCCTTGGCACTTGTTAAAAGTAAAGGACAGTATGGAGGATTCCCTCCTAGCAGCCTCTGTAGCTGGTAGAGATGATCAACCTAGCTAACACAGGGCCTGAATGGTTGAGAGAAGTTAACACAGGGCCTGAATGGTTGAGAGAAGTTAACACAGGGCCTTAATGGTTGAGAGGAGTTAACACAGGGCCTGAATGGTTGAGAGGAGTTAACACAGGGTCTGAATGGTTGAGAGAAGTTAACACAGGGCCTGAATGGTTGAGAGGAGTTAACACAGGGCCTGAATGGTTGAGAGGAGTTAACACAGGGTCTGAATGGTTGAGAGAAGTTAACACAGGGTCTGAATGGTTGAGAGGAGTTAACACAGGGTCTGAATGGTTGAGAGAAGTTAACACAGGGTCTGAATGGTTGAGAGGAGTTAACACAGGACCTGAATGGTTGAGAAAAGTTAACACCGGGCCTGAATGGTTGAGAGAAGTTAACACAGGGTCTGAATGGTTGAGAGGAGTTAACACAGGGCCTGAATGGTTGAGAGGAGTTAACACAGGACCTGAATGGTTGAGAGGAGTTAACACAGGGTCTGAATGGTTGAGAGGAGTTAACACAGGACCTGAATGGTTGAGAGGAGTTAACACAGGACCTGAATGGTTGAGAGGAGTTAACACAGGACCTGAATGGTTGAGAGGAGTTAACACAGGACCTGAATGGTTGAGAGGAGTTAACACAGGACCTGAATGGTTGAGAGGAGTTAACACTGGGTCTGAATGGTTGAGAGGAGTTAACACAGGGTCTGAATGGTTGAGAGGAGTTAACACAGGACCTGAATGGTTGAGAGGAGAAACGGCTGAAAGGAAAGGTCACAGGCATTTATCCTCCTCTGATCCCCACCACAGGAGCTTTAGAGACATAATCCCAAATTACACTGTGGGAGAAAGCACCCACCACCAGGGCCTAATGGCCTGTGACCAGATTACACGGTCTGAGAACCACCCAGATGTTATGGAAGGTGACCAGATTACACTGCCTGAGACCCACCCAGATGTAATGGAGCATAACCAGATTACACTGCCTGAGACCCACCCAGATGTAATGGAGCATAACCAGATTACACGGTCTGAGACCCACCAAGATGTAATGGAGCGTGACCAGATTACACTGCCTGAGACCCACCCAGATGTAATGGCACGTGACAAGATTACACTGCCTGAGACCCACCAGATGTAATGGAGCGTGACCAGATTACACTGTCTGAGACGCATCCAGATGTAATGGAGCGTGATCAGATTACAGTGCCTGAGACCCACCCAGATGTAATGGAGCGTGACCAGATTACAGTGCCTGAGACCCACCTGTAGTGAGGATATGGAGGATATGTGATCTCCCCAGGGTAGTGAAGCCATTCGTGGACGTTTCATGCCATGGACCAGGATAAAAGGGTGTGACGGAGGATAGCTAGAGAGGAGTGTGTGGTCTCTGATTCTGGTCCAGGGGACTTGTGTCCTTACACACAAGCACACACACATGCACACACACAATGCCCCAGACCATAGCCAGGGGTGGCAGGTGCAGTTCCATCGGGATATTAAACAGTATCAGCACAGACTGATATTAGCCAATAGCGGTATCTCAAAGCAAACACAAAAAAAATGAGAAATTAATCTGTAAATCACTACTTAATTTTTTTACTGAAGCAACAACTTGATTCCGATTCTGCCTGTGGCTGTGGATGGAATGAGAACCAGTCAATGCCATCGTGTGTGTGTGTGTGTGTGTGTCTGTGTGTGTGTGTGTGTGTGTGTGTGTGTGTGTGTGTGTGTGTGTGTGTGTGTGTGTGTGTGTGTGTGTGTGTGTGTGTGTGTGTGTGTGTGTTATCGAGAGGAAAGGCAAGATCTTCTCCTTTAATCTTACCCCAGGACACAGCTTAACACACAGAAAGTAAATATTCCATCTTTTGTTGGACTGAAATCAATAAGGTGTGGAACAGCGTGTCATGCTGTGTTGTGAGGTATCAGGCAGATAGATTCAGATGAAAATAATGAAAACAGCTGGGGTCTCATCTCATAGTGGTACATTCTAATAACATGAACTTGTTATCCTTAGTGTTTATTACATTTAGGGAATATGCTTTTCTGACACTGCACGGAGTATAATGTCTTGTCGGCCTTGGTTGGGTGTTTGATGCGTCAATAGCATATTATTGACTTTGTATTACATTTAGAGATTAGAGAATCATAAAGAAATCACATCATACTTTAAAGACCAGGATTCCCAGAGGCCTGAGATTTTTGTTGTCACTACCCTCTACACCATAGGAGCAGGTACCCAGTGCATCTCTCACTCTCTCATGCTACAATATTATATATACCAGTATTATGCTTGAAAATGCTTACAAAATACTTTGTGTCGACAAAATAAAGGATATATATTTGTATAAAAGCAGTAAGTCACTACTGTATCCTCACATAGTGAGTGGATAAATAAAGTGAGGCGAGGTGACAGGCAGGATAACTCTCATAACTTTGATCATGCAATATTAATTCTGGATGTTTTATTTATGTGGGAGCAGCTAGCGGAGCTCCAGGATGTGGCCTTTCCCCGAGATGTTCCTTTCCCTGTCTGCTCTACCCTCTCCCTCTCTGTCTCTCTCTCCCTCTCTGTCTCTCTCTCTCCCTCTCTGTCTCTCTCTCTCTCTCTCTGTCTCTCTCTCTCTGTCTCTCTCTCTCTGTCTCTCTCTCTCTCTCTGTCTCTCTCTGTCTCTCTCTCTCTGTCTCTCTCTCTCTGTCTCTCACACTCTGTCTCTCTCTCTCTGTCTCTCTCTCTCTCTGTCTCTCTCTCTCTCTGTCTCTCTCGCTGCCATTCTGATGTAACCCACTATGCATGTACAGTATGTGTGATTTTTTACCATTTGAATCAAGGTGGTGCAGTTATATTTGGTGAACTGTTGAAACTTTTGTAGTTCTTAGGTTGGATCAGATTGTCATGACAAAAGCGAGGGACAGGATGTTAATGTCAGGATGCCCACCCAACTGTCTTTGACTAACAAACAAGATAATTACACTTTTAATAACATTGAGCATATATTTACCATTGTTCAGGTGAATTGGAGCGATTTAAGAGTTTTATTCCAATCATGTCTGATCAGTTCATCATCATTAGATCATTAGTAGCCTATAAGATCACTTTGAATCATTAGAAGCCTATCAGACCACTCATTGAGAAGAGTGTTTCCTGTATGATCTAGTGTCTCCACCCACTCTCAATAATAACCATAATTTGGGGCCACAACAACATCTTGAAATCAAGACGTTGGTGTGGCTATTCCATGTAAAAGAGTGTCTGTCTGCGATCCATCTTCCAGTGGGATGAGCCTGTAAGGGGATTCATGTAGCTAAAATAAGCTTTAAGATTTCATGCCAAGGATAAAATAAAAGCAATTATTGAGAGATGTTAGTTTTTATGTCCTTTATTTTGTGTAAGTAGTACTATGTCTCCTTCCCCACATTTCAGAATAGTTATGTGGTAGCTGAAGCCGTGCTCCTCCAATCCTTGTTGGTATTATATAAAAGGTTGTGTTTTTAATAAGGGCAACCATTGAAGAGAGTAGAGGAGAGGACAGAGGAGAGGAGAGAGGAGAGGAGCTCTCAGTGATCTGTGCACTGTGCAGCCACCCAACCAACATAAACACTTGCACTCTAAAGTCCAACCAAGGCCGACAAGACGTGGAGCACATTATACTCTATGTAGTGTCAGGTCCTGATCTGTTTCACCTGTCTTTGTGCTTTTCTCCACCCCTTCCAGGCGTCGTCCATCTTCCCCATGATCCCCTGTGTACTTACACCTGTGTTTTCTGTTTGTCTGTTGCCAGTTTGTCTTGTTTGTCAAGCTTACCAGCATTTTGCATCCGAGCTGAACATCCCCACTCAGCCTCTCTCCATTCTCATGGATGTTAGAGTGCTGGAAGGGCGCTCTATAGACCTAGTCACCCACAACACCACTCCCATCCACCTACTGGTGTCAGGGAACCGCAGTGAGGCTATCCAGTTCCTGCTCATCAAGTCCCCTCTGATTCCTGTGGTATTGGGATTTTCCTGGCTCCAACGACACAATCCCCTCATTAACTGGTCTACTGGTGCCATCATGGGCTGGAGCCCGTTCTGCCACGCCATGCCACATTGCCTTAAGTCAGCACAACCTGCCCTGGGATGTCTTCCTGGGGGCACGGAAGGTGCCTTGGATCTCTCCGCCATTCCTGCGGAGTACCAGGATCTCCAGGAGGTGTTCAGCAAGGCCTGGGCGACGTCGCTTCTGCCACAACGACCCTATGACTGTGGGATTGACCTTCTCCCTAGCACCACTTCGCCCCTGGTACGTCAGTACTCTCTGTGGGGACTGGATACCAAGGCTATGGATACCTACATTGGGGACTCCCTAGCTGCTGGATTTATCTGTCCCTCTTCCTCTCCCGTCGGCGCAGACTTCTTCTTCATGGAGAAAAAGGACAAGATCCTGTGCCCGTGCATTGACTACAAGGGACTCAACGACATTATGGTTAAGAACCGTTACCCGCTACCACTCATCTTTTCGGCCTTTGAGCCGCTCCAGGGGGCCACTGTGTTTTCCAAGCTGGATCTACGGAACACTTACCACCTGGTGCGGATACGAGAGGGGGACGAGTGGAAGACCGCCTTCACACGGCCAGTGGCCACAACGAAGCTCTGGTCATGCCTTTTGGCCTCACCAACCCACCTGCTGTGTTCCAGGCTCTGGTGAATGATGTTCGCTGCGACATGTTGAGCCGGTTAGTCTTAGTCTACATTGATGACATCCTCGTCTTCTCCCATTCCCATCAAGAACATGTGATCCACGTCTGGCAGGTACTTCAATGACTTCTGGAGAATCAGCTGTTTGTGAAGGCGGAGAAGTGCGAGTTCCATCGCCTCACCATCCCCTTTCTCGGTTACATCATCTCTGCTGGGAGTGTCCAGATGTTTCCCAGAAAGGTGAGAGCAGTGATGGATTGGCCTCAGCCTACATCCAGTGTGCAGCTGCAACATTTCCTGGGGTTCGCCAATTTCTATCGTTGCTTTATCCGGGGTTACAGGACCCTGGCTTCCCCCCTGTCAGTACTCACCTCGCACAAGGTTCCATTCACGTGGTCCCCAACTGCTGACCGGGAGTTCCTGGACCTCACACATCGCTTCACCTCAGCTCCCATCTCGTCAGTTCATGGTGGAGGCCGATGCTTCGGACATCGGAGTGGGGGCTGTTGTCCTCACGTTCTGCCCTTGACCTCAAGCTACATCCCTGTGCCTTTTATTCCTATCGCCTCAATGCCACAGAAATGAACTACGATGTGGGGAAATGGGAGCCTCGCGCGATGAGGATAGCATTGGAAGAATGGAGGTACTGGCTGGAGGGGGCGGAATATCTGTTCATCGTGTGGACTGACCACAAGAACCTGGAGTATCTCTACACCGCCAAGCGCCTCAACTCCAGGCAAACCAGATGGGCCCTGCTGTTCACATGGTTCAACTTCTCTCTCTCGTTCCGGACGGGATCCAAGAATGTCAAGCCAGATGCACTGTCCCACCGCTATAGCCCCACGACCACTACCCCAGAACCCGAGACCATCCTTCGCACCTCATGCCTGGCGACGGCACTCAGCTAGGGAATAGGGAAGCAGGTCCGGGAGGCGCAGCGTTCCCAGCCAAACCCCTGGGGTCATGATAACCAGATGTTCGTTCCCGTCATCGCCCGCTCCACGGTCCTGGAGTGGGCCCATTCCTCCAGGCTAGCCTGACACCTGGCGCCCATCGGACCCTGGCCTTTGTGCGACAGAGCTTTTGGTGGCCAACCATTGCCGTTTGAACAAGACTCCTCGGCATGCTCTGGCTTGTCTCCTCCAACCTCTGCCCATCCCCCACCGTCCCTGGTCTCACATTTCCCTGTACTCTGTCACAGGTCTTCCACCGTCTGATTGCAACACTTCCATCCTGACCATGGAGGATCGGTTCTCCAAAACCCCCCACTTCATTCCTCTCCCAAACTACCGTCTGCCAAAGAGACGGTCCAGCTCATGGTGCAGCACGTCTTCCGGATCCATGAACTGCACATGGACATGGCCTCCGACCGGGGTCCTCAGTTCTCGCCTCAGTTCTGGAGGCATTCTGCACCCTCATTGGGACATCGGCCAGGCTGTCCTCCGGGTTCCACCCCCAGTCCAACGACCAGTCGGAGTGAGCCAACCAGGATCTCAAGACCACCTTGCGCTGCCTGGTCTCCGCCAACCCCACCACCTGGAGCCACACCCTTCCCTGCTCTGCCACGGGCCTATCTCCCTTCGAATCTGCCCAGATTTTTTATTTCCACTGTCGTCGTACCTGGAGGAGAGCCCGGTTGGCCCTCCTCAAGACCACCTCCAGGTATCGACGACAAGCAGATCGACATCAGACCCCTGCTCCCCGATATCGTCTCGGGCAGAAGGTACGGCTCTCCACCCAGGGTCTGCCCCTTCAGGTGGGGTCTCGCAAACTGTCTCTCCAGTTTGTCGGCGCTTTCCCCATCTCCAAAGTAATTAGTCCCTCTGCTGTTCGTCTTCTGTTGCCCCGTACCCTTCATATACACCCCACCTTTCATGTGTCCCTTGTCTAGCTTCTGTCTCACAGTCCCTTGTCTTCCATTTCCAGGCCCACCCCTCCACCCCGTGTCGTCGATGGCCATCCGGCATACATGGTGAGACGCCTCCTGAGGGTTCGACCACGGGGCAGTTGTTTCCATTATGACTGGGAGGGTTATGGACCGGAGTGCTGGGTCCCGGCTTGAGAAATCCTGGAATCAGCCCTCATCGCCGACTTCCACAGCCGGCACCCCGGTCAACCAGGTATGTGCCCAGGTAGGATGCCAGGTGGCGCCCCTAGAGGGGGGGTACTGTCACGCCCTGATCTGTTTCACCTGTCTTTGTGCTTGTCCCCACCCCCTCCAGGTGTCGACCATCTTCCCCATGATCCCCTGTGTACTTATACCTGTGTTTTCTGTCTGTCTGTTGCCATTTCATCTTGTTTGTCAAGCTTACCAGTGTTTGTCCTGTTAGCCACCACTATGAGATGAGACCCCAGCTGTTTTCATTATTTTCATCTGAATCTATCTGCCTGATACCTCACAATGCAGCATGTTCTGTTCTACACCTTTATTAATTTCAAAAGATGGAATATTTACTTTTTGTGTGTTAAGCTGTATCCTGGGGTAAGATTAAAGGAGAAGATCTAGCCTCTCCTCTCGATAACACACACACACTTAGCTCATACAACATGGTCATGGACGTCAATCCTTCATCACTGACATGATGCATCGATCCGTCCTATCCTTATGAAAATGAACTGTAATTACAGAAAAAGAAGGGAAAGAGGGATGATAGAAAAGATAAGTAAATAGAGAGGGGTGTGTGTTACCGTGTGAGAGAGGGAAGGAGGTAGAGAGAAAAAGAGAGTAAGTGACAAGGAAGAGGAAAGGAGAAAGACTGAGAAATAGAGAGAGAGAGAGAGAGAAAGAGAGAGAGAGAGAGAGAGAGAGAGAGAGAGAGAATGACAGAGGTAAAGGCGGTTGATTGGGTCCTTTTGAAGTGAATCCCCATTAGTACATAACATTACAGAAAAGCAGCCGGCCTCCGCTCCACCAAGCCCCACAATTACACCAAGCTGTACCATCCACCATCAGCTTGATAGTCACTAACTGTCCAACAAACACGGTCATTAAACTGATGCATCCATCCAACACCACCTTTCTGTCCGGCAGCCATTTGCATGCCGCTCAAAGACAAGGGTTTATGGCCGTTTGTAGAGACGAGTCGTCAGACAGAGAACAAAGAGGAAAGTAATGCAATGCCCCTAATGGGACACACACACACACACACACACACACACACACACACACACACACACACACACACACACACACACACACACACACACACACACACACACACACACACACACACACACACACACACACCACACACACAAACTCTGCTCCCATTATTACTGTAGACAGCCCCTCAGAGGTGAACACAACCTTGACTCGGAAAACAGCCCAATTTATTTGTCTCTCCACTGAAAATAATTTCTCATGCAATTATGTCCTATTTCTTTGGTGTGCTTCATATGACAGGGTCAAGCTTCAACCAGATTGTATTTGACTTCTTTCTCCAACTCATTGCACGTTCAGCATGCAAACTGAAATCAATTATGATGCCATAGAGTAAGGTTTCCCCAACTCAGTCCTGGAGATTTGTTTCTTGCCCTAGCACTACGAAGCTGATTCAAATCATCAAAGCTTGATGATGAGTTGGTTATTTGAATCAGCTGTGTAGTGCAAGGTCAAAAAGCTAAACGTACACCCAGGGGAGACCCCAGGACCGAGTTTGAGAAACCCTGGCATAGGGGGCTTCTGTATTGATAGGTTCCAGTCTTATACCCTCCCAAACGGGAATGTTTTATGTTTGTTTTTTTACTGACCAGCTGAGCAAACTAAATGCCTTGAATTATAATCAGGGAATAAACTAATTACTTAACAAATAAACGGTTTAATTTAAACATTGGTTTGAAATAAACGCCTCCTGAGAGACTTAATTAAAGACGTCACCTTTTGTTTTCCACATGCAGTGCTTCTCAGCTCAGCCCTGGTAGATCGTTGCTGCTGTTGCTGTTGGTAATGTTGTTGGCTGGGATACTCTTCATTCTGTATCGCTGAACATAGAAATGTAAAGGGGATTTCCTACTGAGCCGACATCTGCAGAGTTTGCAGGGAACTCGGGAACATTGCCTTTACATTTCAATCAAGCTGTAACGCTACATTTTTGCCTTACGATTAGAATAGAGCCCTTAACCTTGTCAGTCGTATACATGGTAAACGCAATGCCAACCATTTACATTGTTTTGGCTGTGTGTTTTTGGTTTCTCATTAACTGGTAAGCCTGGGTCAGACAGGACAGGACACAATGTAGGCCAAAACATAACACCAGAAGGGAAAATCATTTACTGTTTTTTTTTTTTTTTTCTCCCCCAAGAAAGAAGGTTTTAATATTCAAGCAATTTTAGTATTTCAGGCTTCTCCTCCAATGCTTTGACAGGTCTCTGGCCTTATCGCTGCAGAGAAGGAAATTATAGCTCTATCTTCTTCCCCAGAAGCCATGTCAACCCAGCACGGTCACACACACCCACTGCCCCTCCCCCTTCATCCCCACCACCCCACCTGCTCCAATTCCATCTGTTTATACATTTATTGTGAAACAGTTACAAAAGTTGCAAAAGTACTAATGCATAAAACTATTTACATTAGCCCAAGATTAGCCCATAAAACAAATAGTAATAGTTACAACCAGGAAGTAATACTGAGAGATACAAACACAATCTGAGGCTCAGGTGTCATAGTGTGCTTTCCCTTCCTTTCTGGAACTCGTGGAGTAGTGAAGATAGAGGACTCACTCACTCACTCACTCACTCACTCACTCACTCACTCACTCTGTCTGTCTGTCTGTTTGTCTGTTTGTATGTTTGTGTATGACAGCTCCTATCAACCACCACAACAACAAAGCTACGCTTTCCTTCCACATCAGGGGCTGGGGCTGATTCAATAGGATCAGCGATAAAGGCAACCCTCGCAGGACCGCTGATGGGATTTGATTAGGGGCGGTTCATGACCGCTTGACGACACTAACCTGAGGTGTTGAGAGACAGATGGAGAGAAAGTGTGAGCGAGGGAGAGAGAGAGAGAGAGAGAGAGAGAGAGAGAGGTAGTGAGAGAATTATCATTAAAATGATAGTGAAGGGACACCAGTTGATGGTGACGCATCACCAAATGTAATTATGGCACAAAGAGACCTATCTCATTGATGATGGGTTAATTTGATCAGTTCTGGCGGAGGGAAGCAGCTTTTATTAAATGCTCATTTCAGCAGAGGCTGGTGTTTAGCGTTGGAGGATGTGGATGAGCGGCGAGGCGCAAAGAGGAAACTCCACTTACACATACCAGCCATACCACACTACCCCCGTCTCCCCCTGGCCACCCTCCTTCAACTAACACTATATCCAGTACATCCTATTGCCTTTGTCTCTTCACTGTATACAGGGTTACTGGGAAAGCTCTCGCTATATATCCATGTCTCCAAGTCTACATCTGTAATGATCCATAAAAACTCCTAAAACATTTCACCAATATCCACATTAGTTAAACACATCATTTCACAGGTTGTATCATTTTAATTTCCCACATCTTTTCATGCAAACATCATAGTCTAATCTGGTTCTGTGGCCCATTGCACAACAATCACAGACACCCACACCTTGACTCAGCCCTATCTACTCTGACACCCACACCTAGACTCAGCCCTGTCTTCTCTGACACCCACACCTTGACTCAGCCCTGTCTTCTCTGACACCCACACCTAGACTCAGCCCCGTCTTCTCTGACACCCACACCTTGACTCAGCCCTATCTTCTCTGACACCCACACCTTGACTCAGCCCTGTCTTCTCTGACACCCACACCTTGACTCAGCCCTGTCTTCTCTGACACCCACACCTTGACTCAGCCCTGTCTTCTCTGACACCCACACCTTGACTCAGACCTGTTTACTCTGACACCCACACCTAGACTCAGCCCTGTCTTCTCTGACACCCACACTTGACTCAGCCCTGTCTTCTCTGACACCCACACCTTGACTCAGCCCTGTCATCTCTGCACAATGTTAGTTCAGAATCAGGGTGGGTCTGCCACAGAGATCCAGGTGGCAGAGGTCTAATCCTGTAGCAGCTTCAACCAGTCTGAAACATTCTTGGCCTGCTGATCAATCGATAACTTCCACCAAACTCCAGATCAAGGATCCAGGCTAATAATGTGGGTGAGGTGTGGGGGCGGTGAGGCTGCTGGGGGTAGGGTTAGGATTAAGCGGGGGGGGGGGGGGGGGGTGAAGCCACAGCAGGAATCCAAGGGGGATCACTCTCTCTTATATCCTATAACCACTCCCAATTCAATCTAGGAGGTTTCTCTACTCAAATAAGGCTCAGTGAATAACAGGCTACTTGCAGGAGGCAACAAGACAGAGTGGAAGGGAGGCAGGGTGGAGGAAGGCAGGCAGACAGGATGGCAGGTTCTGCTGGTACTGCTGGTTCAAACCACCACGTCCCTGTTTTTATTTTATTTTTTACCTTGCCCATAAAATACATCCTGTTTATATGATACTCTGCCATAAAGCATCTTCCTGAACGCTGAGATATGATGGAGGGAAAAGAACTAAAGCAAAACAGCACATTAAAAGGTTTGTCAGGTGGGGGAGATAGGAGCAGCAGGGAAATAACGAGAAGAAACATGACATTTAGAACCTGCTGTATGCACAGGGAGATAGCCGCTCTTCATTGAAGTGTGGCGGAACGGAGACATTTCTCGAAAAGGAGCTCCCTCCTCCCCCACAGAGACTTTGTTTTTACTGTATTCTGTGTGGGAGTAAGACAGAGAGAGAGGGAGAGACAGAGAGACAGAGAGAGAGAGAGATGGGGGAGAGAGAGGGAGAGAGAGGGAAGGGTAGGGAGATGGAGAGAGACAGAGACAGAGCGTCAGACAGAGAAAAAATGACCATAATTCACAATACGAGTTAATTCATTTAAAAAATACACTACCATTCAAAAGTTTGGGGTCACTTAGAAATGTCCTTGTTTTTGAAGAAAAAGCACATTTGTTGTCCATTAAAAGGACATCAAATTCATCAGAAATACAGTGTAGACATTGTTTATGTTGTAAATGACTATTGTAGCTGGAAATTGAAGATTTTTAATGGAATATCTACATAGGCGTACAGAGGCCCATTATCAGCAAGCATCACGCCTGTGTTCCAATGCCACGTTGCGTTCACTAATCCAAGTTTATCATTTTAAAAGGCTAATTGATCATCAGAAAACCCTTTTGCAGTTATGTTAGCACAGCTGAAAACTTTTGTTCTGATTAAAGAAGCAATAAAACTGTCCTTCTTTAGACTAATTGAGTATCTGGAGCATCAGCATTTGTGGGTTCGATTACAGGCTCAAAATGGCCAGAAACAAATAATTTTCTTCTGAAACTAGTCAGTCTCTCCTTGTTCTGAGAAATGAAGGCTATTCCATGTGAGAAATTGCCAGAAACTGAAGATCAACGCTGTGTACTACTCCCTTTACAGAACGGCACAAACAGGCTCTAACCAGAATAGAAAGAGGAGTGGGAGGCCCCAGTGCACAACTGAGCAAGAGGACAAGTACATTAGAGTGTCTAGTTTGAGAAACAGACGCCTCACAAGTCCTCAACTGGCAGCTTCATTAAATAGTATATGCAAAACACCAGTCTCAACATCAACAGTGAAGACGCTGTTGATGCATTTCTTTAAAAAACAAGGAAATGTCTAAATGACCCCAAACTTTTGAATAGTAGTGTAAATATATAGAAGAAGGCATTAATCAAATGATTGTCTTATTTCTGCTGACTTTTGCCAACGGATGAAAAAACCAAAGGGGCCATTTTCCATAACCAATGCATTCTGCAGCAGCAAAGACCAAAAAGGAGACATTTTGTTTTTCTGATGTGCTGCTATGATCATTGGCCACTTTCAGTTGTATTTATTTTTCACTCCACAATACCCCCTGGCCTGAGCTATAAAGGTAAGGTACAGTATCATCTCTGGGGAATCTCTGAGGCATGTCTGTTTGTCTTCCATGGCTTGGTGGTCCCCATCTCCTTCAGAATCCCCACCCTCAGTGACTGATGCCTTGTCGCCAGTCTCCTGCTCTATCACCCTAATGGAGAGGCTTCAGCCATAATAGCCCTTCAGCTTACGAGTGCATATTAGAACAGCCAAGGTGCTCCTCGCTTTTCATTATCCTATGATAATGTACTCCGCACTCCCCAGTGTGTGTACTCCGCACTCCCCCCCCTCTCCAACATTATATTGGCTCTGTCCTTGGGGATAGGACTGGGGATGAAAGTAATCTGAGACTGGGCCAAGGAAGCTTCATACCACGCTACATCCCACTGCTAGCTTGCCTCTGAAGCTAAGCAGGATTGGTCCTGGTCAGTCCCTGGATGGGAAACCAGATGCTGCTGGAAGTGGTGTTGGAGGGCCAGTAGGACGCATTCTTTCCTCTGGTCAGAAAATAAAAATATGCCAATGCCCCCAGGGCATTGATTGGGGCCATTATCCTGTGTAGGGTACTGTCTTTCAGATGGGACATTAAACGACTGTCCTGACTCTCTGTGGTCTCTAAGATCCCATGGCACTTATTGTAGGAGTAGGGGTGTTAACCCTGGTGTCCTGGGTAAATTCCCAATCTGGCTCTCATATCATCGTGGCCACCATGTTTAATAATAAAAAGGGCCGTACGCACTAGCCTCTGCAGCTCCTTGCGGACTGATGCCAAGCAGTTGCCATACCAGGCGGTGATGCAGCCAGTCAAGATGCTCTCAATGGTGCAGCTGTAGACGTTTTTGAGGATCTGAGGGCCCATGCCAAATATTTTCAGCCTCTTAAGGGACAAGAGGCGTTATCATGCCTTCCTCACGACTGTGTTGGTGTTTGTGGACCATGATAATTCCTTAGCAATGTGGATGTCAATGTGGATGAGGGCGTGCTCGGCATTCCGTTTCCTGTAGTCGACAATCAATTTGCTGATGTTGAGGGAGAGATTGTTGTCCTGGCACCACACTGCCTGGTCACTGACCTTCTCCCTATAGGCTATCTCATCATCGTCGGTGATCAGGCCTACCACCTTTGTGTCGTCAGCAAACTTAATGAGTCATGCCTGGCCACGCAGTTGTGGATGAACATGGAGTACTGGAGGGGACTAAGCGTGCACCCCTGCGGGGCCACGGTGTTAAGGGTCAGCATGGTGGAGGGGTTGTTGCCTACCCTCACCATCTAGGGACTGCCTGTCAGGAGGTCCAAGATCCAGTTGCAGAGGGAGGTGTTCAGCCCCAGGGTCCTGAGCTTAGTGATGAGTTTTAGATATGTTTCTTACTAAGTGACAGAGTACCACACATACTGTACATACAGTATGTCTGTCTCAAACTGGAACTCTAAACACACATGAATATGAACACATTGCACAAAGACACATTTATACACACATACACACACATCCATTCATGCATGCAGGCATATACAAACACACTCTTAGTATATCTCAGTATGTGCTGTATTTAGTGTACAGTGTGCCCTTCACGTGTACTTGTGCTCAGTGTAAGCGAGTATGTAGTATATATGTGTGTAACTAAATTCAGGCATTAAGCTGTGTATGTTTGTGTCAGTGTAGTCTACATCACCATACCACATCCAGCAAGCTGGAATTTTTTTCTCATAGGTAATGGATGTGAACAGAGTGAGCATGATGGAACGTATCCCAGAGGTAATGGATGTGAACAGTGAGCATGATGGAACGTATTCCAGAGGTAATGGATGTGAACAGAGTGAGCATGATGGAACGTATTCCAGAGGTAATGGATGTGAACGGAGTGAGCATGATGGAACGTATCCCAGAGGTAATGGATGTGAACGGAGTGAGCATGATGGAACGTATCCCAGAGGTAATGGATGTGAACAGAGTGAGCATGATGGAACGTATCCCAGAGGTAATGGATGTGAACGGAGTGAGCATGATGGAACGTATTCCAGAGGTAATGGATGTGAACGGAGTGAGCATGATGGAACGTATCCCAGAGGTAATGGATGTGAACGGAGTGAGCATGATGGAACGTATCCCAGAGGTAATGGATGTGAACTGAGTGAGCATGATGGAACGTATTCCAGAGGTAATGGATGTGAACAGAGTGAGCATGATGGAACGTATCCCAGAGGTAATGGATGCGAACAGAGTGAGCATGATGGAATGTATCCCAGAGGTAATGGATGTGAACAGTGAGCACGATGGAACGTATTCCAGAGGTAATGGATGTGAACGGAGTGAGCATGATGGAACGTATCCCAGAGATAATGGATGTGAACGGAGTGAGCATGATGGAACGTATCCCAGAGGTAATGGATGTGAACAGAGTGAGCATGATGGAACGTATCCCAGAGGTAATGGATGTGAACGGAGTGAGCATGATGGAACGTATTCCAGAGGTAATGGATGTGAACGGAGTGAGCATGATGGAACGTATCCCAGAGGTAATGGATGTGAACGGAGTGAGCATGATGGAACGTATCCCAGAGGTAATGGATGTGAACGGAGTGAGCATGATGGAACGTATTCCAGAGGTAATGGATGTGAACAGAGTGAGCATGATGGAACGTATCCCAGAGGTAATGGATGTGAACAGAGTGAGCATGTTGGAATGTATCCCAGAGGTAATGGATGTGAACAGTGAGCACGATGGAACGTATCCCAGAGGTAATGGATGTGAACGGAGTGAGCATGATGGAACGTATTCCAGAGGTAATGGATGTGAACAGAGTGAGCATGATGGAACGTATCCCAGAGGTAATGGATGTGAACGGAGTGAGCATGATGGAACGTATTCCAGAGGTAATGGATGTGAACGGAGTGAGCATGATGGAACATATTCCAGAGGTAATGGGTGTGAACGGAGTGAGCATGATGGAACGTATCCCAGAGGTAATGGATGTGAACGGAGTGAGCATGATGGAACGTATCCCAGAGGTAATGGATGTGAACAGTGAGCACGATGGAACGTATCCCAGAGGTAATGGATGTGAACAGAGTGAGCATGATGGAACGTATTCCAGAGGTAATGGATGTGAACAGAGTGAGCATGATGGAACGTATCCCAAAGGTAATGGATGTGAACGGAGTGAGCATGATGGAACGTATCCCAGAGGTAATGGATGTGAACAGAGTGAGCATGGCATTGGAGAGGTGTACAGGGTCATTTGTTAGAGGTGCACTGTGCCCGCCTAGGCAGAACAGCAGCATGTTAGACACACACGTACTCACATACACATGCCAACATCCACACACAATCAGCTTTGCCAGCAATGCACTTCACATCTCACTGCAGGACTGTGTGACATTCATCAAGTACAAGTCTCCTCACTGCATTACCAATCACCAAACAGAACACATACACCAGCGTTTGATCGTTGTCTAGGACCATATCTGGGGAGCCAAAACCCATTGGACACTGTCTAAAAGATGGCATGTTGCTCTGCTCATAGTAACACACTGTAATTGAAATCCGATCAGAAGCACTGAGCTAAGGACCTGCAGTAATATAGTCTGTTCTGGCATTGTAGTTAATCTGGATATGTTAGAGCAGGAATCATGAACTAGATTCAGCCGCGGGCCAATTTTTTCTTGAGCGGATGGTCGGGGGGCTGGAAAATAAGTAAAAATAATTTGTAGACTGCAAATTGACTGCAAGAAGCCCAAAACAGATATAATGTTTGACTAAAACATAATTTCAAACCTTGCTTAAATTTGCATAGGATCATTTGTATAGGTCTCTCTAGTGCGTTGGAATACCTGGGAACAAACTTCCAAAATTAAAATCACTTGGAGCAGATTTTCTGGTGTTTTTACAGTCTTTTATGTCCAACAATAAAAAATAAATACAAATAATGAAAATAATGCTCATGATAAAAATGAAAATAATGAAAATGCTCAGAAAACTTGCGGGCCAAATAAAACTACCCTCTGACTAAATTCGTGCTGCGGGCTGCCAGTTGCATAACCCTGCGTTAGATGGTGCTTGAGTTAAACGACATGGTCACTAAAGTCTTCTTTGATATATTATCTTCTGTCTTGTGCATGCTTTGTTCCATGGGGTACTTTTGGAATACCTTCACCAGGGCAATGTTCAGAATGACACACTGTGTCAAAAAGCTTTGCAACAGAAAACAGGAATCTGTATTTTTATTGGACTAATTCAGGTAGTACCTCAGTCCATTTCACTTCGTTTTCTCCTTACTGGTCACCGCCCATATTTCCAGTCAGTGGAGGGACTGACTCGGATATTCTCCCCACCTCTATAACTTACTGACAGACAGTGGCCATTGAAGAAGGATGTTTTGTGGGCTGTCTGTTAGCGGTATGATGACGTCCAATGAAGTCCGATCTGTCCAATAGTGTCTGTGTTACACAGCGTCTGAGAACTGCATCCCAGTCTGCCTGCACCAGCCCCATGCTGCATACAGAATACAGATGAAACACTGTGTGTGTCTGAAATGGCACCCTATTCCCTTTATAGTGCACCTCTTTTGACAAGGGTCCATAGGGCTCTGGACAAAATCAGTGCACTATATAGGGAGGGAATAGTGTGCCATTTGGGCCAGAGACTATCTCATAGTGGTGTGGATGGGTGTGTAGAGTGAATCATGAATAATGGATCAGAGAGTCACCTTAGATGCACACTTAGTTATCATGGAGTATATTAAAGCTGTAGTAATAAACATGGTAATAACACTGTATGATTTTTAGGGAAAGATGGTTATTCATACTAGGGAATGTGAAAAGTCGAACTAGACAGTCATTCCATTGTTTTAGTAGTACTCTGAAGAATCCTTGTAACACAGCCTTAATTGCTCTATATGTCTTTCACTGGATGTTGACTCTCAAAACAATCCAAATGTTCATTGTAGATACAGAACATGAATACTTCTATTTGATATTCTACCACATGCCTACAACCTCAGAAAGTGTTTTCGAAAGTAAAGAACATTGAAAATGCTATTATATGGGTTTTTCTCCAGTAACAGCTGTGCCAGTTTATGGAAACGTCCCTTTTGAGCCCAATAAAATGTAATTGACAGCAGGAGGATGTTTTCAGAATGTATTTTGTGTTTTAAGTTAACAAGGCTATTTGATAAAGAGCTGCATCTAATTGGTAGATATCTAT
Source organism: Oncorhynchus clarkii lewisi (assembly GCF_045791955.1). Classification (NCBI taxonomy): domain Eukaryota; kingdom Metazoa; phylum Chordata; class Actinopteri; order Salmoniformes; family Salmonidae; genus Oncorhynchus; species Oncorhynchus clarkii. The sequence goes on along the minus strand of NC_092148.1, from coordinate 18,196,188 downwards.
TCCATCTCCATTAATGAACAGGGATTATGTCCTTGTACGCTGATATCCACAGAGACTTAGACCTTGTATACACTTATAACTGTAGTGGTTAAGGCTTTTAGAAGAAGTGAGTGGGTGAATTTCAAGAGTCTTTCCTCAATTCCTAGCGTCTTTTCTCCTTCTCAAAATATCAGAGGTGAGGAGAGCATTGGCAGAGAAGATAATCTCATCCATTGCTCTCCTTACTCCCAACTTAGAGAAAGAGAGGTGAGAGAGAGAGAGCACGGGAGGAAAGGACATGGCAGAGCCTCCAGATGTATCTTATCCTCCTCTTCCTGCTCCAGCCATTCTATTATGCAGATGAAGAGTTTTATCCTAATGGAAAAACCATTAGGGTAAATATTATGCAAATTAAGAGGTCCATTGCTTTCAACTCTTTCGGCGGCCTAAGGGTTAGATAATGAGCTTTTCTGTTTTCATGGAATGACAATTAGACTGCAAAATCTGGACGATGGATGGAAGTAACCAGCTAGGGAATTTAAAAAGGTTCATACTTAAACACTCGCCTGAAATAAGTAGCAATAAAAAAAAAGACAAAAACATGTCAGTTTCTACAGTATAGTCTCTGGTAATTAGAATAGAGTTTTCATCAAACCTATTGTACTGTACAGTGCCAAACCTTCAGGTTGTATGTTTTTTGGTGTTGCTAAATGAACATGCAATGGTTACATAACATAGCTACAAACTAAAGTAGACAGGCACAAGAGGTTGAGAAAATATGTCCACATTATCTGTGTCACGACTTCCCGCCGAAGTTGGTGCCTCTCCTTGTTCGGGTGGGGTTCGGCGCTCGTCATCACCGGCTTTCTAGCTTCCACCGATCCATGTTTCTGTTTTCAATTTGTTATGTCTTGAGTGTACACACATGGTTCCCATTAAGTTATTATTATTTCCCTATTTAACCCTCTGGTTCCCATTATGTTTTGTGTGTGATTGTTTCTGGTTTGTGTTAGTCTTCTGTGTTAGGGTTTGTGATCCCTGCGTGGATTTATTTTTTCCTGATTATTTTTCAGAGTAAAGTTCGTAATTTTTACTCAGTTCTGTGTCCTGCACCTGACTCCGTTTTCACCTCTGCACAACTAACACCTGACAATCTGTTACACTCATGTGTGTTTATAGCGCTCATGAAGGGGAATACACATTATGTAATAATTCTGGATATGAAACAACAGTAAGTATTTTGTCATTGACATTTAGCCTTTGTATAGAAAATATGGAGTAATGAAATGAAACAATTATTCCATGAAGTTTATCAATGTATTTGCACACCGTTGTGGACAACGTGTGCATGCTTTGTCTCCATATTGCATTTTCAGAATCCAACAGCAAAAGGATTTTGTACAGCTTGGATTGAACAGTTGCCATCATCCTTAAATTATTCCGATGTCTAAAAGCTTATAATAATTCTTGGCATTAATTTCTGAGGCGGCGTTGAACCAAAGCTTAATGTGTTACGGGAATAACAATTAATTTGCGGGGCTGATTAATGTCAGGAAAACAAATTTTGTCCCCCAGAAATAAAAACGTCTCTGACACCTTCAACAGCAACCTACATGTTACGGTGTTGTTGTAATCTCATTAACAGGAGAGAATTTATAGTAAGATGAATAAATCCCTCTCTCAATGTCTTCACTGCTCTATAGGACTGGGTAGTCACATACAGTCCAATCGAAACAGACAACTCTGTCTGAACATACCCTGGATTACCCAGTCATGTTAGTACATGTTGTAACTACTGTTTGTCACGACTTCCGTCGAAGTCGGTTCCTCTCCTTGTTCGGGTGGCGTTCGGCGGTCGACGTCACCGGTCTTCTAGCCATCGCCGATCCACCTTTCATTTTCCATTTGTTTTGTCTTGTTTTCCCACACACCTGGTTTTCATTCCGTCATTACTTGTCGTGTCTGTGTGTGAAATTGTTTGTTGTAAAGTGCTGGTGCACTCTGACTGGTTCGCGACAGGTTATTTTGTACCCATATTTTGTTGTTCTGGGTGCCGTTGGTTTTGCATATTAAACTGCTCCGGTTATTACGCAGTTCTGGTCTCCTGCTCCTGACTTCCCTGCAGCCAGTCCCTTACACTATACATGTTCCTACACACTACCATCAAACTGGTATGTTGGAAGTAAAGCAATGCAGACACGGAAGACAATTCAGAAATCCCATTAGACATTCTGCCTAACCCTCCTCCCATCCAGCCTGGATGAGATTTAGAGCACACTGCTAATAATAACACTAACTGAGCGATTGCCTCGTAAAAGCATACATCCATCCAAATGCAACAATTTGCATCACAACATTCTCAAACATGGAATCCTTTAACTATTTCCTCTACGTACATTTTCAGTGGTGGAAAAAGTACTAAATTGTCATACTGTACCTGATTAAAAGTAAAAATAACTTTAATAGAAAATGACTCAAGTGAAAGCCACCCAGTAAAATACTATTTGAGTAAAAGCCTAAAACGTACTTAAGTACAGTGGTGAGAAAAGTACTACATTTTCACACTTGAGTAAAAGTAAATGCCACATATCAAATTCCTTCCATTAAGCATACCAGACAACACCATTTTTACATTTATTACGGACAGCCAGGGGCACACTCCAACACACAGACATAATTTACAAACACAAGTATTTGTGTTTATTGAGTCTGCCAAATCAGCGGCATTAGGGATGACAATGCGTTATATTGAACGGTGCATGAATTGTACCATATTGCTGTCATGCCTGAGCTGTGAAAAGTACCTTTGGGTTTCAGGGAAAATGTATTGGAGTAAAAATTACACATTTTATTTCGGAATATAATGGAGTAAACGTAAAAGTTGTACAGATACCCCCCAAAACTTCTTAACTTCTTAAGTAGTATTTCAAAGTATTTTTGCTTAGTTATTTTACACCACTAAAAAATGCTCTCTTCCTAATGCCTGGTTTGGTTGGAGTAAAATCACTGACCTAGAAAAGTGATACTCTATTTTTAAAGACATAAAGGCTTCACTAGCAACCCTATTAGAGATGACTATAATCTAACTAATCATCAGAAGCTAATTTATTTTCTTTACTGAGTTGTTTTGCCGCATTAAGGTCTCCCACGGTTTAATTTGAGCAATTCAGGCAGGATCTTACTTTTGGCTTCAGCCATTTGTGGCTGAGATTCAATAGAGTCTAGACAAGACTATTGTCATGGAATATCACATCAGACAATTACCATTGATTTCTGAGCTATTGTGCAATATCATTTTTTGTGCTCACTCCTGCCTGTACACTGTCATTCAACAACCCTACGATCACAACCAAAGCGAACGCACCATGCTCTCATAGATAGAGTACACTTTGAGAGAAACCTGGTGTAATACGCTATGCGCTATGCACCAGAATATGTAAATAAATACCATCTAAAAAGGGGGTAGACCAGAATGTCAGCCGATTTGATGGGAGAAAACATGTGCCTGATCAGATTTCCTGAGTCTTTGATCTCCTCCACCCGTCGTTGCCTCTGGGAGACAGAAGGTATTCAGGAGAGAAGCACCTCAAGAACAATGTGGGAGTTACATGTAAGACACTGGCAATGGGCTGCAGGAGAGGTAGGATGGGGGGTTCCTCAAATGAGGAAACAAAGGCTTCCCACCTACAGAACACAGTGGTTGTGTAAAAAACATTTTGTAAAAAAAAACATGTTTATTTCATTTCTCATATAAGCACAAAGAGGTTGCTTCTGCGACATCATGATGTGTGTTTTATTAAGTTTGTCATGTGCTCTTTATCCCAGAATGTAACATTTGTGTTAAATCGAAAATGATGTGAACGGTGTAACACTTCTCAAAAGGCTCCGAATTTGTGGAACGACCCGCTCCGCTAACTCTGCCTTCTGAGAAGTGTAACTTGGTATTTTCCCAAATGTTATTTCACCTAATGTTTTCATTCTGTCATAAAGAGCACATGTTAAACTTATTTTTTTTAAAATCACATCTTGAGGTTAACTTAAAAAAATACTATAGTAAGTGCCTATTATGTGCCAAATAAAGTAACAAGTGTAACGGCTGTTTTAAGAAGAGGGCCAAGGAGCAGCGTTGTACGTGTTCATGATTTTTAATAAAACTGAACACTAGAACAAAAAATAACAAAGCTGAAACAAACAAAACAGTTCTGTCTGATGTAGACACACAAAACAGAAAATAACTACCCACAAAACACAGGTTGGAAAAGGATACCTAAGTATGGTTCTCAATCAGAGACAACGATAGACCACAGCTCTGAGAAGGTGAGACCACACCTCTGAGAACCACACCCGGCCAAACACACAGAAATAGAAAACATAGAACACAAAACAGAATGCCCACCCCAACTCACGCCCTGACCTTAGAGATCCTTTTTATGTCTCTATTTTGGTTTGGTCAGGGCGTGACAGTACCCCCCGCAAAGGTACGGACTCCGGCCACTAAACCTATAGGGGAGGGTCTGGGTGGGCATCTATCCGCGGTGGCGGCTCTGGTGCGGGACATGGACTCTGGTGCGGGACCCTCGCTGCCGACCCCGGACTGGGGACCCTTGCAGCGGGCCAAGGACAGGGGGGCGGAAACAAACAAACCAGTTCTGTCTGGTGCAGACACACAAAACAGAAAATAACCACCCACAAAACACAGGTGGGAAAAGGCTACCTAAGTATGGTTCTCAATCAGAGACAACAATAGACTCTGATTGAGAACCACACCCGTCCAAACACACAGAAATAGAAAACATAGAACACAAAACATAGAATGCCCACCCCAACTCACGCCATGACCAAACCAAAATAGAGACATAAAAAGGATCTCTAAGGTCAGGGCGTGACAACAAGGTTGACAGTTTCATCCTAAATCAGCCACAAATCCCCTTGTGACAGGCGGAATGGAGCTTGTTGTGTGCAACAGGGAGGGGCAATTGAATGCAAGCTTCACCATTTTTTACAAATTGTTAAAACATTTTTAGCCTGTCAATCTATGGGTAACAGGGTTGATGTGTTATTCTCGACCCACTCAGTTTTTCACCACAAAACGCCAGAAAACGGGCAAAAATAGTAGAACCAGCTTACCGGCTTTTACATGATGATTAGACTATTAGATAGATGTTCAATGTTTCAAAAGGAATAGTTTCCCCATATTAAAAAGAGATTTCACGTAACAGGGTTTACCTTAGAATGAGAGACAGACATAAATAATCACTAATCACATACTATAAATAAAAAATAAATAATCATCTTCAGAAATTAATTTGTCAAAGCAGCAAAATAACTAGGGCTTCACAATGATGGTGAAAACTTGGAGAAATGTTGGGGTTAAGTGTATTAAAATCTACCTTCTCCGCTATGCAATCTGGTTTCCGAGCTGGTCATGGGTTCACCTCAGCCACGCTCAAGGTCCTAAACGATATCATAACCGCCATTGATAAAAGACAATACTGTGCAGCCGTCTTCATCAACCTGGCCAAGGCTTTCGACTCTGTCAATCACCACATTCTTATCGGCAGACAAAACAGCCTTGGTTTTTCAAATGACTGCCTCGCCTGGTTCACCAACTACTTCTCAGACAGAGTTCAGTGTGTCAAATCGGAGGGCCTGTTGTCCTGACCTCTGGCAGCCTCTATGGGGGTGCCACAGTGTTAAATTTTTGGCCGACTCTCTTCTCTGTATACATCAATGATGTCACTCTTGCTGCGGGTGATTCTCTGATCCACCTCTATGCAGACAACACCATACTGTATACTTCTGGCGCTTCTTTGGGGACTGCGTTAACTAACCTCCAGACGAGCTTCAATGCCCTACCACTCTCATTCCGTGGCCTCCAACTGCTCTTAAATGCAAGTAAAACTAAATGCATGCTCTTCATCCGAAAGCTTCCCGCACCTGCCAGGCCGCTCTGGACGGTTCTGACTTAGAATATGTGGACAATTACAAATACCTAGGTGTCTGGTTAGACTGTAAACTCTCCTTCCAGACTCACATTAAGCATCTCCAATACAAAATTAAATCTAGAATTGGCTTCCTATTTCGCAACAAAGCATCCTTCACTCATGCTGCCAAACATACCCTAGTAAAACTGACCATCCTACCGATCCTTGACTTTGGCGATGTCATTTATAAAATAGCCTCCAACACACTACTCAGCAAACTGGATGCTGTCTATCACAGTGCCATCCATTTTGTCACCAAAGTCCCATATACTACCCACCGCAATGGTGTGCTCTCATTGGCTAGCCCTCGCTTCATATTCCTCGCCAAACCCACTGGCTCCAAGTCATCTATAAGTCTTTGCTAGGTAAAGCCCCGCCTTATCTCAGCTCACTGGTCACCATAGCAGCACCCACCCGTAGTACGCGCTCCAGCAGGTATATTTCACTGGTCACACCAAAGCCTATCCCTCATTTGGCCACCTTTCCTTCCAGTTCTCTGACTGGAAAAAATGCAAAAATCACTGAAGCTGGAGACTCCCTCACTAACTTTAAGCATCAGCTGTCAGAGCAGCTGACATGGCCCATCTGTAAATAGCTCATCCAACTACCTAATCCCCATATTGTTATTTATTTATTTTGCTCCTTTGCACCCCATATCTCTACTTGCACATTCATCTTCTGCACATTTATCACTCTATCACTCCAGCAAATTGTCACGTTCTGACCTTAGTTCTTTTATTATGTCTTTGTAATTAGTATGGTCAGGGCGTGAGCTGGGTGGGTTGTCTATGTTCCTTTTTCTATGTTTTGGGATTTCTGTGTTTGGCCTGGTATGGTTCTCAATCAGAGGCAGCTGTTTATCGTTGTCCCTGATTGAGAACCATATTTAGGTAGCCTGGTTTCACTTTTGAGTTGTGGGTGATTATTTTCTGTGTTTGTTACCACACGGGACCGTTTCGTTTGTTTCACTTTATTATTTTGTATTTTTGTAGTGTTCAGTTTGTCTTATTAAAATGGACACTTACCACGCTGCAAATTGGTCCGACCTCTCTTACTCCTCATCAGAGGAAGACAACGAACGTAACACAAATGCTGTAACTGTGCTGTGACAATCGTTATCTCCTGTCAGTTTCTTTGTAAATGGTGTTTCTGAGAGGGCCACTGCTGTGTTTGAGTGCCCGGGTCCCTGTCACTGAGTGACAGTCAGCAGGAGCTGCCTCTAGAGCACTAAAAGCCTGCCACATACAATATTAACTCTCTCTTAGCAAGCAGGGAACATTAAAAATACAACCTTCATCTCTGAACCGGATTTTGAATAACAACCCCTGGGGATTTGAATAGAGGTCACTGGTTGAAGCAAAGGCTGGGCTTGGAACTTTCAATATGTATTGAAATGTATTAGAAATGTACTTCTAGCCCATTGGATTCCTTCCACTATAACTCTGAGATGTTGTAATTGTAGTTCGTTGTATGGTTATAAAGATGTCCAAGTAGGTAGTAAAATCCAGGTGACGTCATAAAAGGTGAAAAAACTCCTCTTTGAAAAAGACGTGCTTGTTGCTCTGAGCTGGATCAGATCCCAAGGTCAGGTGGAGGCTTATGTCACAGAACTTCAAGACTGTCTGATGATATGATTTATTCTTAAGGGGGATTTGTATGTGTTGCATTACATCTGATGTGGCCCTCTGTCTCTGTTTTTGGCTGTGAACTGCATTTCAACCCACTTACAAGTTCCCACTGTTGTCCTCTACAGTACACAACAAACGTGTACAGTAGAGGGCCTCTCTTCCCTTCCCCAGCCCCCAGCTCCCGGGCCCCAGCTCCCAGTTTCCAGGGTCTCTTGGTTTACACATTTATTCCTACAGTGAAGAAGTGAGGTCTCCAGAGAAACTAGCTACTACTGTACATCCCCTAAAGACACATCCAGATAAACAAACTACACCTCCCAAAGACACATCCCAGGGGTCAGAGGTCAGGGGTGGAATTCTCTCAGAGCCTGGTGGGATTAACCATGGTCTGGCCTGAGGTTAGATCATCTGTACTCTGCAGGGCAAGCACCACATAATGACGACAGTTGTCTGTCAGTCCAGCTAGCTCCTGGTAACTGACATGGCCGAACAGTGTGCCATTCAGTGTGTCTACTGTATATTCATGGAAAGTGTATTGAGATGTTTAAACACAGTAAAGTTTTGTTTTGATTTGATTCTTCATTTTATTCCTGATACACAGTATTATTCTCTGCAACGTGGATGCCACTACACCTCGTATAAGTCATTTATTTCAAGGAGGCAAAGTAATAAAAATGTATATTTTCCAGTCAATGTCAAATAGGAAATGTTGTGCGTCGTGATCAGAGTTAGAGACAGATGAGAAATGATCAGGGTCTTTCAGAGAGATATTTAGTCATAGTGGTAGTTTATTGTTTTGCTGCTGCAGCAGGGCACACAGGCACATAGGCCTCTAGCGCAGCCTTGATCAAGCACTTTGGCAGTTACCTTGGTTACCAATTCTCCCTCTGCCACCCTCCACTGTCAGCAGTTTGAGATGGCTGTATGGTTACCATACCACTTTGACTGAAATGCAAAGATCACATTATTAAGCCGTGAACTCCAGGAGAATGTAATGGCCACGTTCTAATACAGGAATAAGAAAATAATAATAATAAATGAATGGTTTTGAATAGAGATAGCTGGGTTTTGATAGAGATAGCTGGGTTTTGAGAGAGATAGCTGGGTTTTGATAGAGATAGCTGGGTTTTGAATAGAGATAGCCGGGTTTTGAGAGAGATAGCTGGGTTTTGATAGAGATAGCTGGGTTTTGATAGAGATAGCTGGGTTTTGATAGCGATAGCTGGGTTTTGAATAGAGATAGCCGGGTTTTGAGAGAGATAGCTGGGTTTTGATAGAGATAGCTGGGTTTTGATAGAGATAGCTGGGTTTTGATAGCGATAGCTGGGTTTTGAATAGAGATAGCCGGGTTTTGAGAGAGATAGCTGGGTTTTGATAGCGATAGCTGGGTTTTGATAGCGATAGCTGGGTTTTGAATAGAGATAGCCGGGTTTTGAGAGAGATAGCTGGGTTTTGATAGAGATAGCTGGGTTTTGATAGAGATAGCTGGGTTTTGATAGCGATAGCTGGGTTTTGAATAGAGATAGCCGGGTTTTGAGAGAGATAGCTGGGTTTTTTGTTTAAAGCGGAAGTTGAAGTTAGAGAATAAACTATGGCATTCATTCCATTATAACAAGCATATGTGACTACATGCATTGTTATTGTATGAGTTAGCCTAGTATCATCAAATAATCTGTAGAGAGACGTGAAATGAAAATGTTTCTAAGTCAATCCCTAACTTGATGAATAATGCAAAATCAATCAAGCAAAACGACAGACCAGCAGTCTATATACAGCCCTCCTGATTCTGCATAGTGACAGTTAAGTGATTTAGGCTATATGAAACCATTGCGCGAAGACGTGCCCTTAGCCCACAGCAGTCATATCTGCAGTCGCTAATGAAGACCTGGACATTCTGATGTGGTTGACAGGAGACATATTGTTATTATGGTTATTCAAAGCTTCTCCTCTGACAGCACCAGGTCATTTGATCAGACTTGATGTCTTCCTGTTAGAAAAAGTTATCGTTGAAATGTATAAAAATACTTCCCTCAACAATGTAAACTTGTGAGTACCATAACCTACAAGCTGACGTGCCTACATACTGTTGGTAGTGTGAGTACCATAACCTACAAGCTGACGTGCCTACATACTGTTGGTAGTGTGAGTACCATAACCTACAAGCTGACGTGCCTACATACTGTTGGTAGTGTGAGTACCATAACCTACAAGCTGACGTGCCTACATACTGTTGGTAGTGTGAGTACCATAACCTACAAGCTGACGTGCCTACATACTGTTGGTAGTATGAGTACCATAACCTACAAGCTGACGTGCCTACATACTGTTGGTAGTGTGAGTACCATAACCTACAAGCTGACGTGCCTATATACTGTTGGTAGTGTGAGTACCATAACCTACAAGCTGACGTGCCTACATACTGTTGGTAGTGTGAGTACCATAACCTACAAGCTGACGTGCCTACATACTGTTGGTAGTATGAGTACCATAACCTACAAGCTGACGTGCCTACATACTGTTGGTAGTGTAAGTACCATAACCTACAAGCTGACGTGCCTACATACTGTTGGTAGTATGAGTACCATAACCTACAAGCTGACGTGCCTACATACTGTTGGTAGTGTGAGTACCATAACCTACAAGCTGACGTGCCTACATACTGTTGGTAGTGTGAGTACCATAACCTACAAGCTGACGTGCCTACATACTGTTGGTAGTATGAGTACCATAACCTACAAGCTGACGTGCCTACATACTGTTGGTAGTGTGAGTACCATAACCTACAAGCTGAAGTGCCGACATACTGTTAGTAGTGAGTGTTAGATCGCGTGTCAAACTCATTCCACGGAGGGCCGTGTGTCTGTGAGTTTTCGCTCAACACTTGTACTTGATTGATGAATTAAGGTTGCTAATTAGTAAGGAACTCCCCTCACCTGGTTTTCTAGGTCTTAATGACAGGAAAAAAACAAAAACCTGCAGACACTCACTCGGCCCTCCGTGGAATGAATTCGACACCCCTGCTTTGGAGCATAGGGTGCCATTTCAGATTTACCCAGTGTCCCACACCATCTCCAGGTACAGCAGGGGGTGAGCTTCCAGGAGACCAACTGTATGAGGTCATCAGTAGTCATATCACAACATTGTGTTCCAACTGCAATTTTCAGCCGCTGAAAGTACGGCTGAGGGTGTAGCAGCCAGAGAGAGGGAAAGGGGTAGCGTATATGCCAGACAGTAAATTACACCAGTCACCTCTCTCTCGGTGGTGAAGGAGGCAGACTAATGGATGGGTTTGGAGGCTGTAGACTGCAGTCGGGCTCCGCGGAGGAGGGACTGAAGATAAGGAATAAGAAACAACGCCTTGCCAACAACGAGGCCCATAATACTATAAGGCCAATGTAATGGCTCCCTTGTCCAGCAATGAATGACAAGTGACTGGGTCCTGAAAGATGAGATTCATACTTTCTATGGCTGCGAAACGTTGTTTCTATGGCAGAAAGAGAAAAGAAAGTGAAAATAATGTGAATTCAGTACCAGCACAATCCTGGGGTTATTGAAAATGTCCATTGGCAGGTAAGTTTAGAGGCTGCTCAGTTGGCTAACTACATCCCACTGAAGATCTAGCGCAGCTAAGATCACCAACACGCCCAAAGATATAAACGTCTTCCAGGGGAAAAAATAACTTACATGATTCATGTGTGAGTCAAATCTCAGCATCAAAAGGAGAATCAGAATGAGTGAATGGCTATTTCATTAAGGATGGTGTTACAGAACTGAAATAGCCAATCGGATAAAATAGATGATTAGAGAGAAATCTCAGTTTCTCTTTCTCTTTGAACTACTGTGAACACTCCCTCAGTCTCTCCACACTCTTGCAATGTGATGATTTGGTCTAATTACCTGTGTCTGTGCTAGAGTAAGGCCATTGATTGGCAAGGACTTGGAGGCTATCCTCTCAGTCGTGTACAGGATGTTAAACATTCAGACAGACAGAAGATGCTAGCTGAGCTCTGGCTAACACTGCACCTATACCTATGTATCTACACAGTACTAATTATAGTAAACACAATCTATTTACATAGGTATTGAGGCAACTTAAGGTAAAGTGCTACCAAGCGCAAACAACCCTTTTTATCAATTTACTCTACCCTATTTGATCAATTAAGTCAACATATTCTATGCGAAGAGAAACAAGTGGAATTTTCTTTTTACAATTGAGTGAGAAGATTTTTGCATGGCATTTACTCTAGGCCTACATAGATACTACAGGCTGACAACTTTGATATGCCGTCCCCCAAGTCTTTCAATACAATTTCATTGTTTTATTATTTCATGACAGGAACCTGTTTCAAAGATTTCAATGGCTTGGCATCATCCTTGGTCGTATATTTACAAGCTTTTTGATGTTTCCACACCGACAGGGAGCGCATATCAATAGTTCTCCTGCAGCTTTGATCTGTTCTTCCCCAATTCATTGAAATATATTTTAAAGGAATGCATTTTTCCTTTCTAGTTATTGTATTACTGGGATGTAATAATTTCCTCCAGTCATCATAACCACTCCCACTTATAACTCAAACAGATCTGCAATGCAGATGGAGCCAATAGGATGAGTCGCATTAACTCACACAGCAGCTACATGCATGCATGGGATCCAATCATGGCCCTCAAAAACTTAAAAATCTCTTGCTATTTTTTGCGTCTCTATCAATAATGAAATATACAGGACACATTTTGGAGACCATTTTAACCACACAATAGTCTGTGTTAAATTATGTGGTTAATTTGGAAATGTTTATGATATAAAAAAAAGTGATGGACAATTCACAAATGAGTCATTATGACGCACTTGGATTCAGACAGTGCTAGTTTGGATGTTTGATGAAACACAAAAGAGAAATAGACTGAAGTATGTTCTAATTTCATTTGTTGAATCACCGTAATTGTTGCTCTGAAATGCCAAGGACTGGCCTCCAACATATCGGATACCAAAGGTTCCATTTGCACCGCTTCATTTCAGCCCCTCTGTCAAACACGTCACCTTGGCAACAGATGTCTTGCATGCTGTCTTGTGTGTTGTCTAAAACCCAGACACTGACAATAAATTAAGAGTATTTTGTGAGAATTTTTCCTTGTCTTACCTGAAGTGATTTATCCTTAAAGGAAGTTCCATTTGTACTCTTTCAAGGGGGAGGTTGTCAGTGATGTATTGGAAACAAACACAGCATTAGCACACTAGAGGATCATGGGACAGGTTTTCTCCTGGATATAGACCACACAATCTGACTTCAAATGATTAATGGAATGGAGAGGTCTAAATATAGGAAATACTCCTTAATTAGATATATTGAAGCCTACACAGCCACGCCTTACAAGAACTGTCACTCGCCCAAGGATGACACGTCCTATTTAAATATAGTGTAGATGACACTAAATATACTGCATATATTATTAAGTTATTTGTCAGATCATTCACACTTGGCTATTTTTGACTGTTTGTAATAAATCAGTTTGTCATTGGTTATCGGTTTTAGATATGATTTTGAGTTGGCCTACATATTTGTTATATATAAAATGGACGTCCTACAAGGGCCTCCAAAATCTTTCTTTCTCTAATTTACTTTATATCCTCACTTACTCTTGTACTTATTGGTTAGATCATAAAATGCATGGGTAGAACATACCCTCTTCAAAGTTGTTGTAAAATATTATACTGTGTATCTAATAAAAACACTTCAGCGTGAGCTTTTGTCTTAGAGGGCAGACGAATGAAATGTTACAGGAAGCAATCAGGTTTCTGTTATTCTGAGCCGATCAATAGCCTGTCTTCTGTTTAGCTTGGCAATCAACTTTCTCCTTCTCTTTTTTTGTGCTGAAAACAATTCTTCACCATAGAGATGGAGTGGGTTATATTATTTTGGATTAAATATCATCGGAGCAATTTGACAGCATTATACTGTACAAAACCCATCCCCCTGAGTCTCACAACATTAATTTGGGTTCAATAGTAATTCCAAAACACACTAGACAGAAGACACACACAATGCCAGCCTAGGACATTATTGACGGGGGGATATTAATTATGATAAGCTAGGAAAATGTAATATATCATTCAAAAATGTGAATTGATTCATTCGAAATTATCTTTTGAAATGAGTCAAATTAGAATTGGAGTGGTGAAATGAATGGAAATGAGAGGCTGGAATGTGCATTAGAAATGAGTGATGTATTATTTTCCACCGTGTAAAGGACGATGAGACGAGAAAGAGAAAGGATAGCACTGGAGAGAGGGGAGGAAAAGTGTAAACTTGTAACTTTAGATAAAACCAGGAATGATCTCACACCTTCCAATCAGAAGTGACAGAAGCCAAACACCCAGAGCTGTACTGCAAGTGTTACTGGACTGAATGGATATTGCTAATATGATATACACAACATCACCCCAGCGGGGAAAACTGCTTGAAAGGACGTCGTTACAACCAGAAACCCGTTGTAATGATGTCATTACAATGTCTTTTCAACCGGTTTTGCCTGCTGGGACACCATCTTTTTCTCCCTTTCTCCCTGTCTCTCTGTCCAATCTGATCCTAGTGAGAGGGAGAGAGGGCCTCTTGACTAAACAAAGAAGACAACCTGCAGTTCTCCAGGGATTTAAACACCTCCAGGGAATTCCAGACAGTTGATCGGGGTGTTGATTAAATGATCTTCCCTCCAGCGCTAGCTACTCTCCCAGACCCTCAGCAGCTCTGCACTAACATCAGCACGGCTGTGCAGGCTGTAATCCCTGAGACCTCATAGTCATCGCTGCCCAAATGAAGTATTCAAAAATATGCCCGTTAGTTTCCCTGGAGCACGGAGAGAGATGGAAGCTGTTTTAAAGACTGTAATTTGAAGAGGCCTACGTCAATTCTCCTCGTTCCTCTTTTTTAAGAACGAACCAGGTGGTTGGCCAGTTTCTGATTGCATAATTTTAAACCCTTCTTGATCAACTCTGATTACTCAGCTCTCTCTCTACTCTCTCTACTCTCTCTCTCTCTCTCTCTACTCTCTCTACTCTCTCTCTCTCTCTCTCTCTCTCTCTCTCTCTCTCTCTCCCTCTCTCTGAGGCAAGGTTTAAAGAGCCACTGAACATGCCGATTTGCACGTGTGTTTTTCTAATGCTCATTAGAAAAACAAGATTTCAGTCTAGTTTCCTGACCGATTCCGCATTTGGTTAATTATGTTTTCCCCCCATGAGCCACTGTAGACGAGGAAGCCTATTTCACTTCCTCACAATCCCCAGATTGAATGTAAAATAACTCAAGAAATCTGTAATTAATTTTGACGTTTTGGCCGAGGATGTTTTAGTTGTGCAATTTTATATATAACTAAGGTGTTTGGTGCAGTATTGCTCAAGTAAAAAAATGTGTTGTCTTATGTAAGCAGTCGGAGCTGCTGGGCAGGTCTGTCTCACTGTCTATGCTATTTGATAAAGAGCAGTCACCGCAGCTGTTCACTCCACGTTAGGGGGCAAATGGATATATTCTAATCAAAACCCATTTTAGACGAGACTTCTTTCCTGAAATATGTTTTCCTATTTAGACTTTGTAGTCCATTTTGACTTGTAGAATAACTGTGGCATCTTGCTGTGCGGACCCTGGCACTAAACTGGGTCTCTAGAAGCTGTACTGTGGCACTCAAAGGTTTTTAAAGTGGAATTTCATGAAGTGTGTTAATTAGGGCACTGTAAGTGTTAATGTCTGCAGGATTTTAAGTGGATTTATTATTATCCTCAAGAGAAAAGGTGGTTTCAGAATTGCATGCAGTTAGCTGTCAGAGACAACTGGGAGAGTACATGAGAATGGCATGTGGAATCAGAAGATATAGGGCATATGGAACCGTTTGAAGCGTAATGTATGGAAAGTTAATGAGCATGCTTAATCATGAAATGCAATCATTTAAAGGCAGAGCATTATCTGTCATCCAACGCTAAACAGGCCACAATTGTAAAATTAAAATGAGACATTGTGCAATTCAATAGGCAATAGTCATCAATAGATTACAATGAATAGCCTGCACCTCAACAAGAGGAAACATGGGTTGTATTCTATTTACCTCGCTTTTCCTGGAAATCAGTTGGGAAGAGTTTGATAGTGAATGATAAACAACCAACAAACAAACCATCCAAGAAGCAAATAGACCAACCGTTGAGGGAAAAGACACGCAGACGCCATGGCAACTGCAGAGCATTTGAGAAGTTGGGTTGCCGGGAGCGGCAGCCACAGCTAGCGTTGCGTTGAGTCGTTGGTCTGGAACAGATATACCTTAATTGGAAGTAAATCTGACAGCTCCCAGGGAGGAACGAGGTGCAGCGGCAGGGAGGGAAGAAACGCCATCAGCAGACTGCTAGAACCCATCCATGAATACAGCAATGAGCTCCACACATCTGAAGAGAGAAGGGCTTCAAACATGTTGTCCTCATTATGTATTCATTATGTGTATTCTAGTCTGTGTTTTATATTTTACCGCTTTGTACCTTGGCTTTTTGCACGGGACTTCAGGAGAGGGGGAGGGAGGGTGAGAGAACGTCATACATGTTGCTGTTTTATTTAGCAAACATAAGTATCTAAAAATCTTTGGAGCCATTTTGTTTGTCTTGCGTGTGAACTTCACAGGAGACTGGTGAATCTAATCAGGAACAAACAGAATAGAGGAGTGGAGGTCTCTAGGACAGGATGGGAAAGGATGGGGGATGATGGAGTATAGGAGGACTGGTGCAGAGGAGGGAGCGGGGGTTAAAGAATGAAAGCAACGCTTTGGAGTTTTCAGGTCGGACTCTGCGATTTTTGAAGCTGACAGCTTCCCCTGCCACCTAAAAAGAGCACGGTAGGAAGTCGGGAGAAATATGGTCTATGAAAGAGAGGGAGAGAGTCTGTGCTGAAACCCGCTGCCAGAAAACCCTGAGATAAAAGGACAGGCAGTCATTGTGGAGAGACAAATGGAAGGAGGGAGGAGAAGAGGAGAGGAGGGAGGGGGTACCAAGAGCAGATAACAACCAGGGGAAATAATAGAGCTTTATATAAATTCTTGAAGAAAAGATGGGATTTATCTAGAAAGGCTTCCCATTTAATAAATAGTGCTAAATGCAGCTGTGATTGTTCTTAAAAGAAAGGCCCTCGGCTGTGAGGAGAGAGGACTGGAGGAGTCAGATACGAGAGAAGACACGTTTATGGTGTATATAGATACCCTCAATTAAGATTATTGTGGCACGGCACAGTAAGAGAGATGATCATCTGAGTGACTAGGGATGCATTGTAGTATGCTAGCACTGTGTAGAACATGTGAATGTTTACTCACAAAAAGAGACACGGTCATGTTTAACTCAGTTGTGTATGAATTTATGATACTGTAAGTATACTGTGATCAAGTGTAACAAGAGGTAAACTCAAAGCCTATCTAGACAATTGGCATACTTCTCCCTCAGGTTTCTCTCTGAGTGCACACTGTTAGCAAATCACACACACACACACACACACACACACACACACACACACACACACACACACACACACACACACACACACACACACACACACAGGTCTAGCAATCAGACTGGAGATGGCCTTGGAAATGTGTTTGTTTTTCTCTGTCATCAACACCGACGGAGTCCCACTCTCCCCTCCTGCCCTCCCTCTTTCCCTCCCTCATTCCCTCCCTTATCTCTCCTTCTTATAATCAGTGCCAGGATGAAAATCGGTGTCACAGGAAAAGCGTTCCTGCCAACATCGGGGGCTGCACAGCTATTTCCCTTGTCATTCATTTCATCTGAATATTTGATAACAGATTGGCACAGTGCCAATTTGCCCCTAGCTCCACTGTTTGTATTGTTACCATGTGGTTAGACACAATGCTCTCTAACATCTAAACTGCACTTGGCATGTTTCACGTACCATGCTAAAGGCTTTGTGTAACACGTGTCAAAATAGATTTGACATTTTGTTTTTCCCATGCTATCATGAATACATAAATATGACCTACATGAAATATTAACACTGCGACTTTCAAGGTTGTAATTGTGGAGTGGTTTAGTTGTCAATTATTTAACAAGTTATGGGAATGTTCACTTGCTAATGTGGCTGCGCTTGTGCATAATTGGATGTTTTTTACTACTATGGAAACTGAACGGAGAAACTACCATGTCAATGGTCATAGTCAACTCTCCGTTCCTTTATTCACTATAGAGCTATGACATTTCCATGGCTAATTTACAACCAGAAACGTATATTATTGTTATATTTCCACAGGATAAAATGAGCTGAACCATTTCTGGTTAGTAAAAATGTATCAGGGGCGTAGCAGGGAGCATTTAAAGCTCTCTAAGATACACCATAATATCCTCTACCAATAACTTACTTTTTTTCTACAGGATTTCTCCCACTCTGAAGTCTCTTTCCCAGAGAACATGTTAGAAATATAAGTCAGAGATGTTTTCATCTAATTTAAGTGCCCCATGTAGCCATGGTGAGCTCCGTCTTGTTCCATCACAGTTATTGCTGTCTCCACTGTTTAGCTACTAGACTCTAATGGGAGGTTATCCAGCTTAGCGAGCCTGTGTAGCCACAACTTTTTATAAAACACAACCCAAAACTCTCAATACCTCCCGACCACGACGGGAGTGTTTTCTCTGGTAAATGAATAGGGCACATATCAGGGGTTTGCGAGGTGTTTAGAATTGCCGCTACCCGTCTCTACCCTTGTGTTCAAATGCAAAATAAGCTTGATCCTTAGATGGAGCCCCTTGAGCAGAGAGAGACAGAGCAGGTTTACATGTTTTTCTGTTTAATCTGCTATCACTCTAATCTTCTGTCTTTGAGAATTCAACTGTGTTGCTTTAATCATGGTGTGGGCTGAGCATCTCTTCGACAATGTGTGAAAACAGAAAAGCACAGTGAAGGAGATTTTTTTGTGAAGAATCAACAACAAGTGGGACACAATCATGAAGTGGAACGACATTTATTGGATATTTCTAACTTTTTTAACAAATCAAAAACTGAAAAATTGGGCGTGCAAAATTATTCAGCCCCTTTACTTTCAGTGCAGCAAACTCTCTCCAGAAGTTCAGTGAGGATCTCTGAATGATCCAATGTTGACCTAAATGACTAATGATGATAAATACAATCCACCTGTGTGTAATCAAGTCTCCGTATAAATGCACCTGCACTGTGATAGTCTCAGAGGTCCGTTAAAAGCTCAGAGAGCATCATGAAGAACAAGGAACACACCAGGCAGGTCCAAGATACTGTTGTGAAGAAGTTTAAAGCCGGATTTGGATACAAAAAGATTTCCCAAGCTTTAAACATCCCAAGGAGCACTGTGCAAGCGATAATATTGAAATGGAAGGAGTATCAGACCACTGCAAATCTACCAAGACCTGGCCGTCCCTCTAAACTTTCAGCTCATACAAGGAGAAGACTGATCAGAGATGCAGCCAAGAGGCCCATGATCACTCTGGATGAACTGCAGAGATCTACAGCTGAGGTGGGAGACTCTGTCCATAGGACAACAATCAGTCGTATATTGCACAAATCTGGCCTTTATGGAAGAGTGGCAAGAAAATAGCAATTTCTTAAAGATATCCATAAAAAGTGTCGTTTAAAGTTTGCCACAAGCCACCTGGGAGACACACCAAACATGTGGAAGAAGGTGCTCTGGTCAGATGAAACCAAAATTGAACTTTTTGGCAACAATGCAAAACGTTATGTTTGGCGTAAAAGCAACACAGCTCATCACACTGAACACACCATCCCCACTGTCAAACATGGTGGTGGCAGCATCATGGTTTGGGCCTGCTTTTCTTCAGCAAGGACAGGGAAGATGGTTAAAATTGATGGGAAGATGGATGGAGCCAAATACAGGACCATTCTGGAAGAAAACCTGATGGAGTCTGCAAAAGACCTGAGACTGGGACGGAGATTTGTCTTTCAACAAGACAATGATCCAAAACATAAAGCAAAATCTACAATGGAATGGTTCAAAAATTAACATATCCAGGTGTTAGAATGGCCAAGTCAAAGTCCAGACCTCAATCCAATCGAGAATCTGTGGAAAGAACTGAAAACTGCTGTTCACAAATGCTCTCCATCCAACCTCACTGAGCTCGAGCTGTTTTGCAAGGAGGAATGGGAAAAAATTTCAGTCTCTCTATGTGCAAAACTGATAGACATACCCCAAGCGACTTACAGCTGTAATCGCAGCAAAAGGTGGCGCTACAAAGTATTAGCTTAAGGGGGCTGAATAATTTTGCACGCCCAATTTTTCAGTTTTTGATTTGTTAAAAAAGTTTGAAATATCCAATAAATGTCGTTCCACTTCATGATTGTGTCCCACTTGTTGTTGATTCTTCACAAAAAAATACAGTTTTATATCTTTATGTTTGAAGCCTGAAATGTGGCAAAAGGTCGCAAAGTTCAAGGGGGCCGAATACTTTCGCAAGGCACTGTACATGCAGGAAACAAGTTGCCTCCTATATTTTACAAACTATCACTATATAGATTTTCAAATCATACCGCTCCATATAAAGTTGTATTTTTTTTACTTCTCCTTTTTTCACAATTTTCTTCAGAAGTTCAATGTAAAAAATGAAAGAGTTTTAAAAAGTGTGTCAGACTCCTTGGGAAAATGAGAGGGAATTGTTTTATGTGAGTGTGCATGTTCAGGAGTGTGTGTGCGTGTGTGTGTATATATGGGTCTACAGTCAAAAATATTGGCACCCTTGCACTTTTCTTAAATAATTCTCTACTACTTCTCAAAAAAAATTAAATTGAAAAATAAAATTGGTCTTACTGGACTTTCAACATTGCAGAATCTATTTGTAAAATGAAGTTTTAATTGAGAAAATAAAGACAAATGGATAAAATGATTGGAACACCGAAGCTAGTAATTTGTTGCACAGCCTTTGGCCTAGATAACTGCCACAAATGCTTATTGTAGCCATGAATGAGATTGCTGCAGAAACTGCTCTAATTCTTTGTTTGAGGGGAGCCCGCCACCAACTGCTGTTTTCAGCTCTCGCTATAGGTTATGGATGTGATTCAGATGTATTATCTTCACTAGGTACTGCAGAATAATCCAGTGTTTCATCTTGAACCATTACAGGGTGCTTGCTATTTGTGTTTGGGGTTGTTGTACTACTGGAAGACACACAACCTTCAACAGAGACACCTTTTTTGTACACTGGGTTAAACATTGCTCTCCAAAACACGTTGGTTTAATGTCTTGCACACATTCAAGGCCCCCAGTAGCAAAGGCAACAAAGCAACCCCACAGCATTATCAAACCTCCCCCATAATTGATTGTAGGGACGGTGTTATTTTCTTTGGATGCGTAATTGGTTGTTGGTAAACATAGTAAGACCCCCCTGTGGAAAGAGACACAAGAAAGCCTGATTTAACTTCTCAAAAACCCACCTAACAAGCCAAACTCCTGGGGGAAATGTTAGAGCTCTTTGGCAATACAGAACGCTGAACGCTGAGCTGTAGTCAATGAATAGCATCCTCACATAGGTGTTCTTTTTGCCCAGGTGGGAAAGGGCCGTGTGGGGTGCAGTAGTGATTGCATCATCTGTTGATCTGTTGGGACGGTATGCAAATTTGAGTGGGTCTAAGGTTTCTGGGATAATGGTGTTGATGTGAGCCATGACCAGCCTTTAAAAGCACTTCATGGCTACAGACGTGAGTGCTATGGGTCGGTAGTCAAAGTACAAGTTACATCACTATCATAAACAAAACATTGAATACAACATTATACAGGGATATTGACGTCAACATTTTACTGGAAATAAAAATGGAAACCAATTACAAGCATGCTTCTTTCTATCTTTCCTGTAACAAAGCCAACCATTTCTAGAGTAGCTAGCTAGCTTCTAGATTTAATTTTGGATTGGAGATGCTTAATGTGAGTCTGGAAGGAAAGTTTACAGTCTAACCAGACACCTAGGTATTTGTAGTTGTCCACATATTCTATGTCAGAACTGTCCAGAGTAGTGATGCTAGTCGGGCGGGCGGGTGCAGGCAACAATCAGTTGAAGAGCATGCATTTAGTTTTACTAGCATTTATTAGCAGTTGGAGGCCACAGAAGGAGTGTTGTATGGCATTGAAGCTCGTCTGGAGGTTTGTTAACACAGTGTCCAAAGAAGAACCAGATGTACCAGATGTATACAAAATGGTGTATTCTGAGTAGAGGTGGATCAGAGAATCACCCGCAGCAAGAGTGACATCATTGATGTATACAGAGAAAAGAGTCAGCCTGAGAATTGAACACTGTGGCACCCCCATAGAGACTGACAGAGGTAAGATAAGAATGCGATGATTGACAGAGTCGAAAGCCTTGGCCAGGTCGATGAACACAGCTGCACAGTACTGTCTTTTATTGATGGCAGTGATGATATTGTTTAGGACCTTGAGTGTGACTGAGGTGACCATGACCAGCTCAGAAACCAGATTGCATAGTGGATAAGGTAGGGTGGGATTCGAAATGGTCGGTGATATGTTTGTTGACTTGGCTTTCGAAGACCTTAGTAAGGCAGGGTAGGATGGATGTAGGTCTGTAACAGTTTGGGCCTGGAGTGTCTCCCCCTTTGAAGAGGAGGATGACCGCAGAAACTTTCCAATCCTTGGGAATCTCAGACGATACTAAAGAGAGGTTGAACAGGCTAGTAACAGGGGTTGCAACAATTTTGGCTGATAATTTTAGAAAGAGAGGGTCCAGATTGTCTAGCACAGCTGATTTGTAGGGACCCAAATTTTGCAGCTCTTTCAGAGCTGGATTTGGGTGAAGGAGAAGCATGTGGGGGGGGGGGGGGGGATTGGGAAAGTTGCTGCAGGGGGTGCTGAGCTGTTGGCCGGGGTAGAGGTACGGGTAGCCAGGTGGAAAGCATGGCCAGCCGTAGAAAAAAGCCGTAGAAAAAAGTGCAGCCTGTTCTCCCATCAAGTGATCATATTTTTACCCATCAGACTATTCTAAATTGAATGTTGTTTTTGTATTTAGAATGGCCCATTATCAAATAGGCAGGACCAGGGGTAGGAGATAGCAGAGTATGTGGTTAACATGAGTAGCTGAGAAATAAATATAAGAAAACTTATATCACTCCATGCATCAACCTCTGTTTGAGGAGCATGCTCTGGCTGCCCGACAGGCAAGGGCGTTGTTAAGGGGGGGGGGGAACAATAATGGTTCATGGGGCCCTAGCCTGGTAGGGGCCCCTAAATATTAAGAAAACTATTTGTTAATCATTTGCAAAATGTTAGACAAAAAAAAAATGTTACACACCCTGCCTAAGAAATAGGGAATTATTTAAGAAAAATGCCAGGTGCCAATATATTTGTCCACAACTGTATAGAATATGTATGTATGTCTACATGCATGTACTTGTGTGAATCCCAAACACATGACAATGAGGGGTTAATTTGTTACGGAGTGCAGCTAGGTATCCATTTAAGGTTGTGGGTCCAGCAGGACAACGACCCCAAACACACATCAACAAGTTGCAGCGGTCTAAGACACTGCATCTCAGTGCAAGAGGCGTCATTACAGTCCCTGGTTCGAATCCAGGCTGTATCACATCCGGACGTTAATGGGAGTCCCATAGTGCGGCGCACAATTGGCCCAGTGTCGTCCGGGTTTTGCATGTGTAGGCCGTCATTGTTCATAAGAATTTGTCCTTAACTGACTTGCCTAGTTAAATAAATAATAAATGAAAATGAAAAACATGCAGCTGTAGCCATGGGTAGTACTGTAGGAGTGACTACCATGCCACTCCATGCAGGACTGCCAAAGGTCAGAAATCAAAATCAATATTGCATCAATTTTGATTACCCTGAAGATTAATTAAAGCTGATATACGAAGCGATCACACTGTTCTGAATCAATGCAGAGAGATCAGGCTTGCTGTGTCCATGTCCATCTCTCGTACTGAATATGATAAACAAACGCCTTCTTACAATGGTTTGTACAACCATTAAAGTACCACATGTTTAGGAGTACTTTCTCACGAGTTGGATTGGAGAAATAAGTTCAAAACTAGTGTACGTACAGTACATCCAATTTTGCAGATACAAAAAGTGTATCTTAAAAAATATAGACACGCTGTTGAATGATTGTGTATACTTGATTGTACCTCAACCAGAAGGTCTTCATCAAGATTAGTAAAATGTTGGTATCTATTAGCGTTTACGGTTTGAATAAATAATGGAAGGGATTGGTGTGTTTTTTCACTAATCATGGCAGGGGCTTGTTTTCTAATCATGGCAGGGGCTTGTTTTCTAATCATGGCAGGGGCTTGTTTTCTAATCATGGCAGGGGCTTGTTTTCTAATCATGGCAGGGGCTTGTTTTCTAATCATGGCAGGGGCTTGTTTTCTAATCATGGCAGGGGCTTGTTTTCTAATCATGGCATGGGCTTGTTTTCTAATCATGGCAGGGGCTTGTTTTCTAATCATGGCATGGGCTTGTTTTCTAATCATGGCATGGGCTTGTTTTCTAATCATGGCAGGTACTTGTTTTCTAATCATGGCAGGTACTTGTTTTCTAATCATGGCATGGGCTTGTTTTCTAATCATGGCAGGGGCTTGTTTTCTAATCATGGCATGGGCTTGTTTTCTAATCATGGCATGGGCTTGTTTTCTAATCATGGCATGGGCTTGTTTTCTAATCATGGCAGGGGCTTGTTTTCTAATCATGGCATGGGCTTGTTGACATATAACCATGTTTTTTTGCAAAAGTGCCTTCAGAAAGTATTCACGCCTATTTACTTTTTCCACATTTTGTTTGGTTCTAGTCTGAATTTAAAATGGGTTAAATCGAGATTTTGTGTCACTGTCCTACACACAATATCACATAATGTAAAAGTGGGATTATGTTTTTATACCTTTTTATACATATATAACAAATAAAAAGCTGAAATGTCTTGAGTCAATATGTCTTTTTTTGGGTACCCATAAGCAATAATTACAGATGAGAAAACACAAATGTGAAGATTTGGTGGATATAGCGTCTTGGAAATAAACTCTTCATGTGTAAACTATAACATTGGTCCCATAGAGGTTTGGCATTGCTGCTAGTGCTACTCACAGAGGACCTCTGTTCAGTGACTGTTTGGGCCACTAACAAGGGTTTGGATCTATAGTTGGGGAGAGAGGTTGTTCTGTATGTTAGGATGACTCAGTCAAGATACCACTTGCATTCTGGCAAGGTACTGTATGTAGTATGTGACGGATGGAGGAAAATGAGGAAAATGTTGGTTTATTCAATGCTTTGCTGTCACATGTGATTTCACCTCAAGAGACATATGAACATCGAATCAAATCATACAATACAAAAATATCCATATTACTAGTATGTGAGTGGGTGGTTCATTGTTCATACCTGATGATAGTAGTCAGTCAGTCAATCAAACTAAACCAAACCAAAGCTGCATTTCAAATGTCAGCTTTTAACCCACTGCCTTAGTTATCTGAACCATTAAGGAGCTGAACAGCACAGTATACAATCTCCAGCATAAATGCCACTCCTGCTTTAACTCATTAGGCTGAGAGACGGACAGAGACAGACAGACGGCAGGAGAGAGAGAATGAGAAAGAGAGAGAGCGTGAGTGGAGAACATTGTGCCCTTGCCTACCGTTGCTAGGCAGCCAGTCAGTCGACCATGGCCAGGCTGACAGGCCTTCTACTTCCTGAATATCATCATGGGGGAAAGATCGAGGCTGAGAGAGAGAGAGAGAGAGAGAGAGAGAGAGAGAGAGAGAGAGAGAGAGAGAGAGAGAGAGAAAGAGAGAGAGAGAGAGAGCGAGCAAAAAAGAGAGAGAGTGAGAGAGAGAGAGATCAGGGCTGGTGCCCACACAGATACAGAGAGAGATGGGGTTCATACAGCATACTGTCACGCCCTGACCTTAGAGAGCTTTTTATGTCTCTATTTTGGTTTGGTCAGGGTGTGATATGGGTGAACATTCTATGTTCATTTTTCTATGTTTAGTATTTATTTGTTTTGGCCGGGTATGGTTCTCAATCAGGGACAGCTGTCTATCGTTGTCTCTGATTGGGAACCATACTTAGGTAGCTTTTTCCCACTTGTGTTTTGTGGGTAGTTGTTTTCTGTTTAGTGTTCTGCACCTGACAGAACTGGTGCGGCTTCGTTTCTCACGTTGTTATAGTGTTCAGTGTTAATAGAACTCATGAACACTTACCACGCTGCGCTTTGGTCCGATCCTTCCTCATCAGACGACCGTTACACATACAGGTGGTTTAGGAAGCATTTACGGGTATTACAGTTAAGTCTTTTGTAGCTAACTGTTCCCTGAAAACTCTCTCTCTCAATCCATTTGAGAACTGGGTTCTCTCTCTTTCTCGGCAGTAGTGTAGCAGCAGAATTTCAGTGGACTAGCCGTTCACGTCACACACACAGTCACACAACATTATACTGTAAATATAGCCAAATGACCGCAAATACCCACCCAGCAGTTTTACTTTACTTTCCCCTTCAAATAACAGCTTTCTTCCTGGCGTGTGTCGGGTCTCACAGACCATCCATCACAAGACACAACTGTGTGTTTCTATCAGTAAAGACCCTCATGCATTTTTCAACATTCAAATAGCTTCAAGCTCCAGGGATGGATGAGTGCTGCCTTCCTGCCTGCCTGCCTGTCTATCATACTCTACGACAACAACAAAAGAGTTATTCAGAAATATTAGAGGGAGGGAAGCATTGTTTCCTATCAGTCCTTCCTCCCTCTTTTGTGGCATAAAGTGTTGTGTTACACCATTCCTCTCACATGGGGCTTTGTTGAGATTTGTAAACTCAGAGTTTGGCTTATTCCCCCCTCCCCTGCACCCTTGCGCCCCTGCTACCTTGTCTCTCAATACCCACACACCTCTGGATAACCAGGCTGTATAATGTTTATATGTTTACATTCAGAGTATCAGTGACCAGGGCCAGATTAACAGATCATAGGCCCCAGGGGAATTGTTTTTTAATTTGCCAAACAATTTAATTGCCAAAAATGTCCAAAAAATAAGCACAAGGCCACTGTTTCAAAATATAACTTTTGTAGAATTAGGCCTACTGGTTATTCCACAGGTGCTCACCCTCAACAATCAGAAAGTTTGTTTAAGAAAAATATTTATGCTTCTTTGTGTTTCATTCCATTATATTGCAGGGTGGCATGCCAGCAGCATACCACCCTGCATACCACTGCTGACTTGCTTCTGAAACTAGGCAGGGTTGGTCCTGGTCAGTCCCTGGATGGGAGACCAGATTCTGCTGGAAGTGGTGTTGGAGGGCCAGTAGGAGGCACTCTTTCCTCTGGTCTTAAAAATATCCCAATGCCCCAGGGCAGTGATTGTGTAGGGTGCCGTCTTTCGGATGGGATGTTAAACGGGTGTCCTGACTCTCTGAGGTCATTAAAGACCCCATGGCACTTATCGTAAGAGTAGGGGTGTTAACCCCGGTGTCCTGGCTAAATTCCCAATCTGTCCCTCAAACCATCATGGTTACCTAATAATCCCCAGTTTACAATTGGCTCATTCATCCCCTTCCTCTCCCCTGTAACTATTCCCCAGGTCATTGCTGTAAATGAGAATGTGTTCTCAGTCAACTTACCTGGTAAAATAATGGATAAATAAAAATAAATAAAATATTATTTTTGTAAAATATGAAATATCAGTGTGTTGTTGACTGTTATAAAGGCACAGGATTATAAGCATGTCTTCTCTAAATAAACAAATGAAATAGGGCCTAGGTATTGGCATGGAACACATATACAGCATGGTCACAATATTGATCCAGGACCACGGACAGTTACCATGACTGTCCACAAGCTATCGCAAAGAAAACAGGAGCGTAGCCTCCGCCATTACAAAACGACCATTGGGTCAGAGCCTCTCTTAGACCTACGCACTGTATTTTTATAGAAAGTGTCATGGCTTACCTTACAAGCATTCCCGCTTTGTTTTCTGAGCAGCCAAATCTGGAATGATGTCATTGAAATCAAGCGATCTGAGTATTTCACTCTCACGAGCCGTAAGAGTCAAATAGTTCAGCCTTTCATTTCCCATCGTTGGTCTGTTTTTGACAAGAGCCAGCTTTGAAAATGACTGCTCCCATGATGCCTTGGTGACAGGCAAAGTCACAAATAATCGCAAGGCAAATTACGTTACATACATGTGCCATATTTGGTGAACAACTTTCTGATTGGATTATGAATCGACACGTCTCACACAATTTACAAGTCTTATACTCATATTTATTTACTTGGCTTTTTAGTTTTTATTAATCAGTTACCCACAACAGGAAACAAAGTGAATCAACCCAGAGCTGCGGGCTTTGTATTGGAAGTGTGTCATTGACTAATCACATACCAACAGTAATGTTCTCTCCCTCCCTTCCTATGTTAGATTGGTGCTCTGTTACATGATGAATCATTTGAGTCTCCAAAACGCTGCGTTTGGAAATGTGGTTTTGTAGTTTTAATTTGGACACAGACACCATCTCAATTTCGTCTCAGCTGTGAGATGCCTTACTTTCATTTGTTTTCTATAAGTTGCAGATGCGACCAAGGTTGCGTCTGAAATAGCACCCTATTACTTATATAGTGCCCTACTTTTGACCAGAGCTCTATTGGTCCTGGTTAAATGTAGTGCACTATACAGGGAATAGGGTGCAAGGGAGTGATTTCCTCCGTTTTTTTTGTAGGGATAATGATGAATTGATTCTTCCCCCATCCTATCCATGTGCTGCCTACACACAGGCCATTTATCAACAGGGACCAATAAAGACAAAGAATAGCCTAGGAGCTGTGCTACTGCCACGGTATGGAGGTGGTGGGAGAGAGATCATGCACTACAGCTGGAGGGGGATACCACAGGACTAACTGCCCTGGGCCAGGTGGGGATTACACACACACACACACACACACACACACACACACACACACACACACACACACACACACACGCACGCACGCACGCACGCACGCACGCACGCACACACACACACACACACACAACTCTGTTCAAATGTATCTTTAACTTGTGACACGTGTGTATTTTGTATTTTTATGTACATGCTGCTATTTCCCTGTCACCTTTGCAAAATAACGTTTTAACCTAAATGGGTCTTACCTGGTTAAATAAAGATGAAATGATTTCTATTTTTTAACAACCAATGTCATATGGCAGTGTCTCCTAGCGTGTGGTATGTCCTTTTCATTCTGCTGCTGATGACTTCTGGTGACTGAGTACATTCCTGTCACCTTCACTAAAGGAAAGGAGAACAAGACGTATTGTTTTGCTCCTTGAGATGGAGACGGGCTCCTTGAGATGGAGACGGGCTCCTTGAGATGGAGACGGATGTGCTGGCAATACAGGAGTTTGGAGTTCTTGGCATGTCCATGCACTCTGAGGATAAAGCCGTGTCAGTGATTGATGTGTTGTGACAGTGAGTGTTGGACCATTTGGTTAACCATAAGGCTCTCTCTTCACCGGCCATAAGGCTATAGCGGTGACACATACAGATGTTAGATAGCCCCTCCACACACCCTCACACACATAGTGTCACACAATTGTTCATATTTATTTGTATTTATTTCACCTTTATTTAACCAGGTAGGCCATTTGAGAACAAGGTCTCATTTACAACTGCGACCTGGCCAAGATAAAGCAAAGCAGTGCGACAAAAAACAACAACACAGAGTTACACATGGGATAAACAAAAGTACAGTCAATAACACAATAGAGAAATCTATATACAGTGTGTGCAAAGAGACTAAGGAGGTAAGGCAATAAATAGCCCATAGTAGCGAAGTAATTACAATTTAGCAAATTAACACTGAAGTGATAGATGTGCAGATGATGATGTGCAAGTATAAATACTTGTGTGCAAAAGAGCAAAACAAGTAAATAAAAACAATATGGGAATGAGGCAGGTAGTTGGGTGGGCTATTTACAGATGGGCTATGTACAGCTGCAGCGATCGGTAAGCTGCTCATATAGCTGATGCTTAAAGTTAGTGAGGGAGATATAAGTCTCCAATATATAGTAGCAGTCAAAAGTTTGGACACTCCTACTCTTTTACCAAATAGGGCTGTCTTCTGTATACCACCCCTACCTTGTCACAACACAACTGGTTGGCTCAAATGCATTTAGAAGGAAAGAAATTCCACAAATTAACTTTTAACAAGGCACACCTGTTAATTGAAATGCATTCCAGGTGACTACCTCATGAAGCTGGTTGAGAGAATGTCAAGACTGTGCAAAACTGTCATCAAGGCAAAGGGTGAATACTTTGAAGAATCTCAAATATAAAACATATTTTGATTTGTTTAACACATTTTTGGTTACTACATGATTCTATATGTATTATTTCACAGTTTTAATGTCTCCACTATGATTCAACAATATAGAACATAGTTTAAAAATGAGTATGTGTGGTACTGTACAGTACATGTCCATTTTCTTCTGCTTATAAACATTATTAAACCATTTTCTGCTATTCCACCTGGACCTTAGTTCTATAGCCTAAGATTGATAATAGACGCTCAATCACAAGTATTATGGTGACTCATCAAGGACAAGACGAACACCACTGTATTCAACTTTATCTGCTATATGGCCCAAAGAAATTGGCATAGAATCCAGTCATCTAAGTCATAGACTGTTCTCTCTGCTATCGCACGGCAACCGGTCCCGGAGCGCCAAGTCTAGTTCCAAAAGGCTCCTTAACAGCTTACACCCCCAAGCCATAAGACTGTTGAACAATTAATCAAATGGCCACCCAGACTATTTACAATGACCTCTTTGTTTTTACGCTGCTGCTACTCAATGTTTATTATCTATGCATAGTTACTTTACCCCTACCTACACTACATGTACAAATGACCTTGACTAACCTGTGTCACCACACATTGACTTGATACCGGTACCACCTCTATATAGCCTCGTTATTGTTATTTTATTGTGTTACTTTTAATGAAATGTTTTACTTGAGTTTATTTAGTAAATATTTTCTTAACTCTATTTATTGAACTGCATTGTTGGTCAAGGGCTCGTAAGTAAACATTTCACAGTAAAGTCTACACTTGTTGTATCTGGCGCATGTGACAAATACATTTTGATTTGATTTGATCTGTCCCTTAGTGTAAAAATCCACTTCAATTAGAGCACTGAATTCAAATTGGAAGTATATTCTCTCCATGTATACACCGTATAGTACCGTACATAATTTCAAACATAATTTCATCCAAACAAGGTTCTTTGCTTTATGAATAATACATGAAAATGTCCCGCAACACATAAAGGCCCATAAAGGAAGAAACATCCATTTGGTGAGTGTTGATAATCTCTGTCAAACTGGGGGAACCAGATGGCATAGATGCTACTTTGGACAAACTCCAGACAGACCCACTCTCTGCTCAGTGTAGAGTTGACTGTGAAACACGTCCTTGACTCTGGCAGGGTTACTCACTGAGAGTTTCTCAGAGATCTGTACTGTAGATCCCTGAAAAGTTGTACTGGGATGACTTCAAGGCAGTGGCATGTATTCATGGATGGCAAGGGAAGCAAGGTTTTAACCAACATTTAAATGTATCTTTGGTCTCTATGTTTAATAATCTTTCAGAAATTTGCAAGAGGCTGAATGTATCTCGCCGGAGAAAGAATCCCAGCGAGCAGAACAGTCCCTCTGTCTCTGTACTGTATGTGAGCCCATCTATATGATGCTGTCTGGTCATAAAGGGTATTATATTGTTGCCGCATTGCCGCCCGTAGCATTGAATGCAAGGGAAGCCAGTGAGCATTTAGCCTCCCTTGATTAAAAATGAATAAAATAATAGTCCATCAGCGTTAAGCTAAACTGAGTGAGCTCAAATGCTAAAGGTCCTAGAGCACTCAAGAAAAGTGTTAAGAGCACCCAGTTGGGATTTGACTTCAGACCAATCACATCACATCAACAGCCAAATACTTTAATTGTTGCGTCTTGTTGTGATGTTGTCCTCTGGTGGCTAACTAAAAGTGTCCCTTTGAAAAATTTGCCATGGATCTTGAAAGTGATTTGGACTTGTGGTTTTACTTCATTCTCCGTACTGGCCAATGATTATAACTGTGATTCTGATCCAACCATAAATTCATACATTGTGCCCCTGACGTGAAAGGATGGAAGTTCAAAATGTAGCTAGTTGTAATAGTCTAATGTTAACTAGCTGGCTCATCACTGCCCATGAAAGGAAGTTAGGCTAGCGAGCACGCTGTTAGCCAGGTAGCCTAGGACAACAAAAACTAAAATCTTGTACTTTATGATAGAGTCATAGACCATTTCAGCAACATAAAAGAGAGGAGGATGTCATTTACATTTCTCTACAAGTAGGGTGAGTCAACATATTTGTTTCTACTTGCAAGCACACACACAAGCAAACAGACAGAGAGAGAGAAATCAGTAACCATGGACAGCCACATCACATGTATCTTCATTTGATTGTACTAAATCGTTTTTGGTAAAACATTTTGTCACTGTATTAGCATAGGTGATTTGATGATGTTGAAATGTTGACGTTAAAATGGTGCTGGAATAATGAAGGCAGCTCCTGTTTTCTTTGCGACTTGCGGTAACTCTCTGTGGTTCTTAATCAATAGTTGTTTAGTGGTCCAAAAATGTTGGAAACATTAACTTGCTTGACCATGCTGTAGGTCATGTAACTGATTGTTACATGCAACATCTGTCACCGGGCAGATGTTGCTCTCCAGTTTTCTGATGAAACCATGGTGAGGTTGAATTTATTCTGCCACTGTGTCTTCTTATTGTCTCGACCTTAGGCATATATATCACAGTGGCAAAGAATATGAACTAGCAGGTTATAGAGCAAACAATACATTTTTCACAAAATAAGGGTTGTAATATAGCACATTTTTCCTGGCTTGGCTTCCTCAGTGATTTTACCCACGCACCACTACTGCTTCAAGGACAGAAAATCTTTCCAACCTCTAAGTCTTCCTCATCTCAAGGACTATATAGAGTCCAGAAATTGCCTCTGCACTTCAGAGTAAACCTACCCTCATTCCCTCTCCAACAAAAAACTCCTCTATGGCTGAGATGGGGGAAACAAATCAGAAGTTAAAGCTGAGACACACTGGGGTTCGCTGAGGGTGTTCAGTTTGATTCGCGACAGAAAGCATTATTAGGGGGAACCCCTCCTGCGACCCTTTATTTAAATTATGCCTATGAGGGTTTGGTGAAATGGGGCTCTGCCTGTAGGCGATGTGGCTCCAGCCCTGTCCTACAGAGAACCTGATTGAAAAGGCAGAGGGAAACAGCTATAACTGCACCGCTCAGAGTTGAAGTTTATCCCAACGCCATTTCAGAAGGTTTTTTGATTAGATTTCGTCAAGGCATAAGGACTTTTTGAGTAAAAGAAGAGGCAGAAAGACAGAGGGGGAGGGAGAGAGAGAGAGAGAGAAAGGAGAGAGAGGTAGAGAGAGAGAGAGAGAGAGAGAAAGCGAGAGAGAAAGAGAGAGAGAGAGAGGGAGCGAGGGAGAGAGGGAGAGAGAGAGGGAGGGAGAGAGAGAGAGAGGAGAGAGAGAGGGAGAGAGAGAGAGGGAGAGAGAGAGGGAGAGAGAGAGAGAGAGAGAGAGAGAGAGAGCGAGAGAGAGAGAGGGAGAGAGAGAGGAGAGAGAGAGGGAGAGAGAGAGAGAGAGAGAGGGAGAGAGAGAGAGTGGAGAGAGAGAGGTAGAGAGAGAGAGGAGAGAGAGAGAGAGGGAGAGAGAGAGAGAGAGAGAGAGGGAGAGAGAGAGGGAGGGAGAGAGAGAGAAGGCTTATTGTCTGACGCCTGCTTGTTTAGTTTTCAAATGGCTGTCTCTTTGCAACAACTGTTCAACCCACACTTGCCCAAATGATTTGACTGTATTTACTGAATATTTGCTTTGAAAAAATATTGAATAGGTTGGAAGGTGATATATTTCCAGCAGCCTCAATAGGAACAGGGTCTGTTCCAATTATTCCATGGCATACCAAAAGGGATTCAATCCCAAAAGTTTGCTTTCTGTGACACACATAGGAATGAAAGTGGTCGTTTGGACCAATTAATGGACAGACAGACAGACAGATAGATAGACAGACAGACAGACAGACAGACAGACAGACAGACAGGTGTCTGTATGTGTCTTCTGGCTTCTTCAGATGGCTTCTGTACTGAGAGCTGGGAAATGGAAGCTGAAACAGCCTTTTCCATTGTCTTTGTGATGATCAATAACCCAGCGAGCTAAGAAGCGGCTAACGATCAGCATAATCACTCAGTCCCCAGAGCACTCAATCACCTCCAGTGGTACTTTATAAGGGGAAGGATAGATATGATGGAGGGTGACTGTTCTCAACCATAATTGGCTGTAAATATTATACGTTCTGTATTATTTATGCTCTGTTTGAGGTGCATGCAGGTTCAGTATGTATGCAGTCTATAAAATGTAAATGCATATATATGAGAGGTGAGGGAACGAAGGAAAAACTCAGTTGTTTTATTTGTTGGAGAAAGGGAGGAATGGGGGGATAGAGGGATGGGGTAAGACTACGCAGAAGAGGTGTTTGGTTAGATAACTAGTCCCCAAAGGCAGGAATACGTACATATCTATTTCATGAGCAATCTGATTCTAACTAAAGAAACCAAATGTTTTACTGAACCTCAAACTGTGTTCATGCATGCACATGTGTATGTGTGTGTGTGTTCAGTAGTAACTGAAAAACAGCAATAGGGAGCACACAAGCTAACATATCAGGGAGGAAATGAAAAAGCATTCTCAACACAATTTTACCATCTTGAATCCAAATACATTTTTGCCATACTGCTGCTCAAGCCAGACTGTTGTCCTCAGCACATAAAAATTCCCTAAGCTGGTATTTGCAGTGTTGAAATAGACTCTTTAATCTTGAGATGCTTCAAGATGTACATGCCTGAAGACGTGTCAAAGAACAATTCCTCAGAAAAACAAGCAAAGAGAGTTTTAATCCCCACAGAGCCATCTATTTATATGGCTGTATCATCTAACTTCCCCTCCTATAGGGGAAGAGACTAGCCATGGAGAACACACACACACACGCACATGCACACACACACACACACACACACACACACACACACACACACACACACACACACACACACACACACACACACACACACACACACACAGAGAGGAGCAGTGAGGATCTTTGTGTTTGCATAGGCGCTCAGGAGAATGCCTTTCTCTATTCTTCCATCTCTTTCTCTATTCTGTTTTCCTGTTGACAAAAGGTCCTGAATATACTTCAGAGGTGCTTGCATGTCAGACACAATCAGAGGTATGCTGGTGTAAAGGTTCCGTACACACTCCAGCAGGGAATTGAAATTTAGCTGAGAAAAGAACAGCAAGAAGAATGTCTTTGAGTCACCATCATTCACCAGAGACAGCAGTCCCAATCACTCATTACCAACACCATGGAGACGACAGACCAGATGCATGCCAACCATCACCTGCCACTCACTTGTCATCACTGTCACAAACACACACAAACAGACACACACATACAGACACACATAGACACAGACACAGTCTCTCTCTCTCTCTCTCTCTCTCTCTCTCTCTCTCTCTCTCTCTCTCTCTCTCTCTCTCTCTCTCACACAGGGTTAGATCTAGATCTCAACTTAATTTTAAAGCAACTCCTCTCCGCTAGAGAGTGTGTGTGTACAATTTAAATCAATGCCACCAAGCCCTTCAACAGTGTAGCCCAGCAGAGAGAAGAGAAAATTGAGTATTTGTCAAACAGAACTCTGCCATCCCCTTGCATTACCTTGTGGTGTTATGCATAGACCCTGATATGGCAGACAGCCCTCAGACTTTGTCCTTTAATGATCCAATCACTGTGGAGGAACAGACCAGGAGGACCAGGAGGAGGAGGAATATGTTCAGGTTTCATTTTTTGTTATCATAAAAAGTTTTTGTGTTGTTGTTTAGTTTATTTGTTCTTTAACAAAAAATATTTCCTCCCTGTGGTTATTCTCTCCTGTAGGGGCACTGGCCCTCTAAGTGAGTGGAAGTGGTCTAGTGGTGTTTGTTTATTTTACTGGAAGCCCTCCTGCATACCAAGGAGTGGATTTATTCAGAACACTAGTGGAATACACATTACAGTACACAGTAAAGCATACTGTTCATCCACCAATGTTTGGAGTCTTTTTTTTAACATGTTTTCAGATTCCTAATCAGGAGACTTTCCATTCTCTCTCCTCTCTCTGTCTTAGTTGATTAAAAACATTCTCGCTCCACACACACAAATCAATGTTATCTGCTGGCTGAGCCAAGTCTGTGATTGGCAGTGTGTTTGGTTCCTTATTAACGTGTGAACTGGCACTCCCAGGAAGGACAACGTCAACAGCCAGAACAGCTAGAACAACCCATCACCCAGTGGGAACCATGGGGAGGAACCTGTCAATAGATCCCTCTGTGCTGCATGGAGATACCAGCCTCAGAAGACTCCAGATGATAAGGCTTTGATGTATCACTGAAACTGCAGCATGATTATAACTGGTGAAGATAGTCCAACTCCCTCAGAAAAGATCCACGTTGAACCTTGAAATATCACCATATGTATGTGAGATATACTAGTAATCATTATTAAATATGAGTTGGAATAAATGCTTCCTGTCCTAATCCCTCTGCCTTCTACAGCATCTGTACCTCCCTCGATTTGTTGTTCTTTCTCTCATCCCATATTTTATACCGTGACCCTCTGCTGTGTGACTCACCAGGAAACATGTGTCGTTAGGAGCATGTAATATGACATTGTGTGTAACAAGCACACAGAACAGTGGCCTTCGCTCTCAGCTGACAAATGCAGCATGTAAGCAGGTTGTCTGTACCTGGACAGGATAACGCCTGGCTGCAGATCCCTAAAGGGGATCTACTCTCCCACAGCAAGAAACCCTCTCTCTCTCCCAACACAGTCCTGACTGACACAAGAAGAGGAGGAGGAGGATTAGGAGGAGGGGAGTGGGAGGTGGAGGTGGAGGAGGGAGGGGAAGAGAGAGGGCTAGATGGGGAGAAATGGGAAGGGGAAAAACAGTGATAGGAGAAACATTACAGGGAGAAATGACGCTCAGTCCTTTACAAATGTGAATTAATTTACTCAACCTTTCTGTTTGTTTCTCCTGATATTTAGGGATAGACCAGGAGCAGTGTGTGTGTGTGTCCTTGCTTGTTGCCCCTGTGTTTCTTGCCTCTCTCTCTGTGTTTCGGCGATAAAGCAGCTTTTGTGAGGGCTTAATGAGGGACTAAGGCGGAGAAGAGGAGCAGCAGCCTTCTCCCCTCCAGCCTGCTGGCAGCTCTGAGGAGACAATAACCCATCATTACAACTTTAAACATGGCCATCAGTTAGTCCACACGTCTCCTCTGCTGCCTCCATCTTTAAAGTGTGGCCTTCATGTCAAATCAGATCTGGATCTGATCCCAGGAGAATAAAAATAAAAGAAGGAAGGGAATTAAAGGAATGAAATTGATCCGATAAAACTGAAATGATCGAATACAGATCTGAGGAGGGATGTAAAGGCCTTCTTGATTCTACTTGAGACGCATATGTCTCAAGTAGGCACCTGGAAATGCAAATGCGCTACGCTAAATGCTAAATGTACTCGTTAAAACTCAAACCTTGATCAAAATTCACAAGCAGGGTATTGAATTAAAGCTACACTCGTTGTGAACCTAGCCAACAAGTCAGATTTTTAAAATGCTTTTCGGCGAAAGCATGAGAAGGTATTATCTGATAGCATGCACCACCTGAAAATGCCTGAATGCGACGTAAACAAAGACTCTGCTTATCCGACGCAGCACAAAACGCAGAAATAAAATATAAAACATTCATTACCTTCGACGAGCTTCTTTCTTGGCACTCCTATATGCCCCATAAACATCACTATTGGGTCTTTTTTTCGTTTAAATCGGTCCATATATACCCAAAATAGCTTTCTATGGAAGCTGTGTCATTCAGAAAAAAACATTGTTTTTTAACGCTGCATCATTTTTTTAAATTAAAAAAGTCGACGATAAACTTTCACAAAACACTTCGAAATCCTTTTGTAATCCAACTTTAGGTATTAGTAAACGTTTATAATCTATCAAAATGATTACAGGGCGATGTATATTCAATAGCTCCTCGTCTTCAAATCAATGGCTGCCATTGTCCACATTTACAGCGTCCTGGTGGAGACTGGAAGAAACGGATGCCAGATACTTGGATTTTCCAACAAAAAATTCAATTGAAAATGACGACAATGGCGACATCGTGTGGAATTTGTATGAATTGCATGCAGGTCGATATTACATTTTGTCCTCTTTTAACAACCCATGAAAGTGACTTATGGAAATTATTTTTAGCTTTCAGAGAGCAGTTTTTCTTGCGTTTTTCAATGAAACACACGATCTGTTATAGTCACAGCCGTGATTTAACCAGTTTTAGAAACTTCAGAGTGTTTTCTATCCACACATACTAATCATATGCATATACTATATTCCTGGCATGAGTAGCAGGACGCTGAAAAGTTGCGCGATTTTTAACAGAATGTTCGAAAAAGGAGGGGGTAGAAGTAAGAGGGTAGTTCAGATCCAGAGATTGTGTGGAAGAGCCTTGGCTCAGGTCCAGGGATCATGTGGAAGTCAGCCTTGGTCCAGGCACAGGGATTGGTGTGAGGTCTCAGGGCTGGAGTTTAACGAAGGTGGTTCACTGAACCACGCTCGGGTGATAAGTAACCTTCTCTGAGATCAGAAGACTCTCCATGCTTATGCCTTTATCAACGGGCTAACAGTCTTGTGGCATGCAGGAGCAGTTGCCCACCCAAACAGCTCTTCCACGCTCAATATGAAAGCAGAATATTGCTGGTATGAATCAGAAATGGCAGTTCATGTTTGTATCGAGGACTGAGGTCTATATGCTGTTGTTATGTCCGTGGTCGGGCCAGAGACGGAGGCATGCTATTCAGACGGATTATTATTTCATTTCCTTCGCTGACTCTCTCATTCAGGTTTCCTTTGGCACATCACATTTCTTTTTTCAATTAAGGATAACCACATCATGGTTGAACAAAAACACATCGTCTATACACAATTTTTGTCCCCTTCCGACCATTTCTGCCAGTTACCAAAGTAAGTTTAAAGTGCTAAGCAGGTGATCACAGCATTTCAGCTCATTACATTGCAACTCATTCAGCAGGACGTCTGCCAGTCAGTTTGGAGAGTTGCGTCATTATAGTCTCATTAAGAATCCCTGGATTCCTTGTCCCCAGCCAAAACAGCGATGCACAGCGAGATGAAGTGTGTGGGCGGGGGTGTGTGTGTGCCACCGCTTGTGTTGAGATAAAGCTTGCATTCCAGGTACTACTTCTTCATGTGTCATTTGATTAATAGATTAATTCTGAAGTAACATGGTCTTTTTCATTGTTTTCTCTGCAGGGACTCGATGGAAAAGCCTTGATTAATGGGATGGAGAATAGGAAATGGTAATCTGCACTTTTTACAATTCATGACCTACATACTTTGCACTAGTTTAAAAATGACACACGCACAGAGTCGTATGCACACACACTCGCACACAAAGACACACACAATCCCAAACACTTTCTATGGGCTGGGGCATCTTGACTCTTTCTCAACACCTACCATCATCTTTGTGGTAATAGACAATACTATAGATCTGTTGACCCTTGTTTTTCTCTCCATTCGGTCTTCTTTGCTGATGAAGTCCAATGAAAGAACCAGTCAATAAAAGCGAGGGGCTGTGTCACCCTTCCCAGAGCTCTGTGTTAAAGAGGGAGAACCTCTGGGTCTGTCCAAATTATAACCTCTCCTCCTATCATGCTGCCATAAACACCAAAATGTTATTATTAAAACAACCTAAAACAGAGAGGTCCTTTGCTGTTTCCATTCCATTCCTGTGTGTGTGTGTGTGTGTGTGTGTGTGTGTATGTGTGTGTATGTGTGTGTGTGTGTGTGTGTGTGTGTGTGTGTGTGTGTGTGTGTGTGTGTGTGTGTGTGTGTGTGTGTGTGTGTGTGTGTGTGTTGCACCTTTTTTTCAGCAGTCTTAGCTATGCCCTTTTGGTTGTGTATGTATTTTTTTCAGAGTGAAATATTATTATGTGATTCTCTACAAAACGTAAATAACATGGCTTCCAACACCTCTTCGACCAAACCCCAGCTCATTGAGCGATCTTCAAACAGTGTTCTGTGCGCAAGAGGAGAGCAAGGACAACCAGGGACTAATTCCCTCCTTCATTACCATATCAATTATATCTGCAGCCTGGAAGAAAAGATGGCGCCGGTCCTGTTTGAAGAATGTAGCTATGTGTTTGCTGCAGTCATTGATATTCTTAAAGATGGATGAGATTAAAGGAGAGGCATCAAGTGGTAAGTCAAGACTGGCCTTGGACAGCACCGCCACTGACCCTGCATGAATAGACCAATCATGGCAACCTTAATACCCCCTGGAGGAGCTAACCCCGCACCCCGTGCTCCGTGAGCCATACTCTGTGAGCCACGCTCTGTGATCTGCCTTTGACTCTGTGAAGTCATCTCACACATAAAGATGGAGGAGACGAGACCGGGAGAGAAAAATGGGATATACATGTTGATTAATTACCACAGTAAATGGCGGAGAATATTTCTACAATACATAAAGTCTGTTGAGAATGTCTGGTTAAATATCTCCCTAAATAATGGGTTATTGACTATTCATTTAATTGAAAACATCTCTACAGATAAAATCCCTGTTGTTTCCATATGTCTCTCTCATCAGTCTGGTTGGCGTTTTCCTGTATTGCTAAATAAAAAAAAGCATCTAATGTGTTTGCACCCCTCATTCTTCTCTTGACACTGTGTAGGTCTCCATTCAGTCATGAAACCCTCCTCCCGTAGATGGACGCACAATTCCAGAAGTGGAAGAAGAACAGAGCTGTCTATCACCGATCAGTCACCACACACAGTGAGCACATATACACTCTGTATATCTAACAGTACTATGTTCAGTTCACACCCAAGCTCTCTTTTTAGCAGGCCTTATTCAGGCCTCAAAGAAAGCCAGAAAAGGCAGAACATACTATAACATTTCAAACTTGTCTCTGTTCCCTCGGTACGGAGCATAGTTTGAGGAGGCAGAAAAGAAACAGTGGAAAAAGAGCAGCATTTATAACTTCTCTTGGTATCTTCTGCAGTACCAAGCATAGATTGCTGTGACATAGATCAATCTTTTTCCCTCCAAGGCCTTCAAGCTGCTTCAGTACTGGAGCTAATTAAAATTCCCCTGACTCTCTCCTCTATCATCGGTAATATCACACACGGCACACTCACGCGCACACTGTAATATTATTTTTGATCAGCCGTAACCTGCTTTCTCACTTCGACCTTTTTCGCAAGAGGAAATATTGCCTGAAATTTATTCCTTTTCTTTGCATTCATAGCTGTGGCAAAGTACTGTAGAAGATTGGGAAGGAGAGAAAAAACGATGTAAGAAGCTTCTTCATCATGGGGAGACAGGCACAGTGTGTGTGTGTGTGTGTGTGTGTGTGTGTGTGTGTGTGTGTGTGTGTGTGTGTGTGTGTGTGTGTGTGTGTGTGTGTGTGTGTGTGTGTGTGTGTGTGTGTGTGTGTGTGTGTGTGTGTGTGTTTCTACACGTGTCTTTAAAGTGACTCTGTGATGTGACATGCATGGCCTTTTCAGCATGGATATCAGAGTCTGAATGGGGATCTGTGAAGATTACAGTATTACAGTAGAGGTACACACAAATAAACACACCTTCGCCCTGTTTCAACATAATGTGTTGTCTTCCTATTTCAATGAATATTTTCCCTCTCTTTCATTAAGCATTGCAGCCAGCCAAGTATGGATTTAATGACAATGGCAACAACACAGCAACCCATAAACCAATCAACTCTCCCTCTGATTAATATGATTAGCTTGCATATATTCAGATTCAGGACAGTGAACATTAATCATCTGTAAAGCCTGATCCTGTGCAATTACATATGCTTCACCAATCACAGGTTTTATTCCCTAGAATGCACTCCCCCCTAATACCCATAGATCATATGTACAGTTGTGTATGTAGCCTAACTTACCAATATTTATAGTGTAGCTACCTCCATGTATTCCATATCCTTAAAAAGCACTGAGAATAAACCAGATCAGAATGTTTGTAAACAAAGCTGTTCTGGTTGTTCCGGGGTGTGTGTGTTGGAAAGCTAGAACGCATAGCAATGCATAGAAAACCATATGCAGACCACCGCCGGCCTAGTTAGATTATCTAATGAATATAGTCAGTTTTCTAACGTCTTTATAAAACACTACTCTTTTGTTATCAAGCCTCCATTTTTGCTTCGTTCATGGAGGAAATGCTAGCTAGCTACAAAGCTACATTGGCTTGGTTGCAACTGACCTGTATGCTAGCCTGAGCCATGTATTTGTACGTATTTGTTTCTAAATGCATAGCCAGCCACCTAGCTCTAATTGCAATCATGGATAGATGGCTAATCTGTATTTTAACTTATCCAATCTTAGCCCACCATCACTGTGCAGCATGCATATATGCAAAAACAGTAGCTATCTAATGTTAGCTAGCCCATCTGTAGCCTATAACTACCAAGCTAACAAGCTGGTTAGCTAGCTGAGTTCCAGTTATTGTTTAATTATTTTTCAGCTATCTTATTTGAACACTGAATGACCACAAGCTGCCTGCCATTGCTTGCGGGAGCTAGCTATCTATCCCTGCCTTCCCATTGTATTGGCTATCTTGTCAGCACGCATGGATGAATGCAGATGTCAGTCATGTAATGTTAGCAAGCAAGCAAGACAATCCTCGTATTCAATTAATTAGATGGTTTGGCAGCTAAATCAGCACACAAATATTTCCTTATCTGATGCCGATGATGGTTCCACAGCCTGCCATGCATTGAGCTGGGACTACGAGGTTACCCGAAAGTGTACTAGCTAGCAATTTGAGAGTTGTTCTCCTCTGCTAGTCATCTAGCTACCAGGTTTGAACTAATTGTCTCCTGGCTTGTTATACACAGAAAATAAAATCTTATGTGTAAGAGACTGTAATATGCTTGAATGTGATATCCTTCATCTATGAATGAGTGAACAGGCACGGGCTATCATATTATTGCTCATTGTTTATTGTGAAAAAACAGTTTTGTATGTGACAATTTAATCTCCCATACAGTGGCTTGCGAAAGTATTCACCCCCTTGGCATTTTTCCTATTTTGTTGCCTTACAACCTGGAATTAAAATGGATTGTGGGGGGTTTGTATCATTTGATATACACAACATGCCTACCCCTTTGAAGATGCTAAATATTTTTTATTGTGAAACAAACAAGTAATAAGACAAGAATAACAGAAAACTTGAGCATCCATAACTTTTCATCCCCCAAAGTCAATACTTTTGTAGAGACATCTTTTACAGCAATTACAGCTGCAAGTCTCTTGGGGTATGTTTATTTTTTTATTTTATTTATTTCACCTTTATTTAACCAGGTTGACAAGTTGAGAACCAGTTCTCATTTACAATTGCGACCTGGCCAAGATAAAGCAAAGCAGTTCAACTCATACAACAACACAGAGTTACACATGGAGTATGGTTAGAGAACTGGAAGGAGAGGCGGCCAAAGAATGAATTGGTTTTGGGGGTGACAAGAGAGATATAACAGCTGGAGCACGTGCTACAGGTGGGTGATGCTATGGTGACCAGCGAGCTGAGATAAGGTGGGACTTTACCTAGCAGGGTCTTGTAGATGACCTGGAGCCAGTGGGTTTGGCGACGAGTATGAAGCGAGGGCCAGCCAACGAGAGCGTAGAGGTCGCAATGGTGGGTAGTATATGGAGCTATTTTGTAAATGACATCGCCAAAGTCGAGGATCGGTAGGATGGTCAGTTTTACAAGGGTATGTTTGGCAGCAGGAGTGAAGGATGCTTTGTTGCGAAATAGGAAGCCAATTCTAGATTTAACTTTCGATTGGAGATTTTTCATGTGGGTCTGGAAGGAGAGTTTACAGTCTAACCAGACACCTAGGTATTTGAAGTTGTCCACGTATTCTAAGTCAGAGCCGTCCAGAGTAGTGATGTTGGACATGCGGGCTGGTGCAGGAAGTGATCAGTTGAAGAGCATGCATTTAGTTTTACTTGTATTTAAGAGCAATTGGAGGCCACGGAAGGAGAGTTGTATGGCATTGAAGCTTGCCTGGAGGGTTGTTAACACAGTGTTCAAAGACAGGCCAGAAGTATACAGAATGGTGTCGTCTGCGTAGAGGTGGATCAGAGACTCACCAGCAGCAAGAGCGACATCATTGATGTGAACAGAGAAGAGAGTCGGTCCAAGAATTGAACACTGTGGCACCCCCATAGAGACTGCCAGACCCTCCGAATTGACACACTGAACTATATCAGAGAAGTAGTTGGTGAACCAGCCGAGGGAATCATCTGAGAAACCAAGGCTGTCGAGTCTGCCGATGAGGATGTGGTGAGTCGAAAACCTTGGCCAGATCAATGAATACGGCTGCACAGTAATGTTTCTTATCGATGGCGGTTAAGATATCGTTTAGGACCTTGAGCGTGGCTAAGGTGCACCCATGACCAGCTCTGAAACCAGATTGCAGAGCAGAGAGGGTATGGTGAGATTCGAAATGGTCTGTAATCTGTTTGTTGACTTGGCTTTCGAAGACCTTAGAAAGGCAGGGTAGGATAGATATAGGTCTGTAGCAGTTTGGGTCAAGTGTCCACCCCTTTGAAGAGGGGGATGACCGCAGCTGCTTTCCAATCTTTGGGAATATCAGAGGACATTGAAGAGAGGTTGAACAGGCTAGTAATAGGGGTGGCAACAATTTCGGCAGATAATTTTAGAAAGAAAGGGTCCAGATTGTCTAGCCCGGCTGATTTGTAGGGGTCCAGATTTTGCAGCTCTTTTAGAACATCAGCTGACTGGATTTGGGAGAAGGAGAAATGGGGAAGTGGGGAAGGCTTGAGCGAGTTGCTGTGGGGGGTGCAGTGCTGTTGACCGGGGTAGGTGTAGCCAGGTGGAAAGCATGGCCAGCCGAAGAAAAATATTTATTGAAATTCTCAATTATAGTGGATTTATCAGTGGAGACAGTGTTTCCTATCTTCAGTGTAGTGGGCAGCTGGGAAGAGTTGTTCTTATTCTCCATGGACTTTACAGTGTCCCAGAACTTTTTTGAGTTAGTGTTGCAGGAAGCAAATTTCTGCTTG
Source organism: Oncorhynchus clarkii lewisi (assembly GCF_045791955.1). Classification (NCBI taxonomy): domain Eukaryota; kingdom Metazoa; phylum Chordata; class Actinopteri; order Salmoniformes; family Salmonidae; genus Oncorhynchus; species Oncorhynchus clarkii. The sequence continues at coordinate 18,151,316 of NC_092148.1, read as the reverse complement.
AAAAAGCTAGCCTTGGCTTTTCTAACTGCCTGTGTATATTGGTTTCTAGCTTCCCTGAAAAGCTGCATATCACGAGGGCTGTTCGATGCTAATGCAGAACGCCATAGGATGTTTTTGTGTTGGTTAAGGGCAGTCAGGTCTGGGGAGAACCAAGGGCTATATCTGTTCCTGATTCTAAATTTCATGAATGGGGTATGCATATTTAAGATGGTTAGGAAGCCATTTAAAAAAATAACCAGGCATCCTCTACTGACGGGATGAGATCAATATCCTTCCAGGATACCCCGGCCTGGTCGATTAGAAAGGCCTGCTCGCTGAAGTGTTTCAGGGAGCGTTTGACAGTGATGAGTGGAGGTTGTTTGACCGCTGACCCATTACGGATCCAGGCAATGAGGCAGTGATCACTGAGATCTTGGTTGAAGACAGCAGAGGTGTATTTAGAGGGCAGGTTGGTTAGGATGATATCTATGAGGGTGCCCGTGTTTACGGCTTTGGGGAGGTACCTGGTAGGTGCATTGATAATTTGTGTGAGATTGAGGGCATCAAGCTCAGATTGTAGGATGGCTGGGGTGTTAAGCATGTTCCACTTTAGGTCGCCTAGCAGCACAAGCTCTGAAGATAGATGGGGGGAAATCAGTTCACATATGGTGTCCAGAGCACAGCTGGGGGCAGAGGGTGGTCTATAGCAGGCGGCAACGGTGAGAGACTTGTTTTTAGAGAGGTGGATTTTTTAAAGTAGAAGTTCAAATTGTTTGGGTACAGACTTGGATAGTAGGACAAAACTCTGCAGGCTATCTTTGCAGTAGATTGCAACACCGCCCCCTTTGGCAGTTCTATCTTGTCTGAAAATGTTGTAGTTAGAAAGGAAAATTTCAGTCTTGCTAAGCCAGGATTCAGACACAGCTAGAACATCCGGGTTGGCAGAGTGTGCTAAAGCAGTGAATAAAACAAACTTAGGGAGGAGGCTTCTAATGTTATCATGCATGAAACCAAGGCTATTACGGTTACAGAAGTCATCAAAAGAGAGCGCCTGGGGAATAGGAGTGGAGCTAGGCACTGCAGGGCCTGGATTCACCTCTACAACACCAGAGGAAAAGAGGAGGAGTAGGATAAGGGTACGGCTAAAAGAGTAAAAGGAGGTTTCTGCAGGCGATGAAATAGCTTCAAGGTATAATGTACAGACAAAGGTATGGTAGGATGTGAATAGAGTGGAGGTAAGCATAGGTATTGAGGGATGATGAGAGAGATGTTGTCTCTAGAAACATCATTGAAACCAGGAGATGTCATCGCATGTGTGGGTGGTGGAACTAATTGGTTGGATAAGGTATGGTGATCAGGACTAGAGGCTCTACAGTGAAATAAGCCAATAAACACTAACCAGAACAGCAATGGACAAGGCATATTGACAGAAATGAGAGGCATGCTTAGTCGAGTGATCAAAAGGGTCCAGTGAGTAGTGAGGTTGGTGTGAGTCATGGTGATTCGGACAGCTAGCCAGGCCATCGGTAGAAAGCTAGCATAGGATGGAGGTCTGTTTTTAGCCACCTATGAGCCTCCTTGGTGGGGTGGGGTTCCGTGTGGTAGAGGGGATAAATCCAATTCGCAAAAAAAATAGATATAGTTATAGAGGCCCAAGAAAAAAGAAAAAAAATTGTCCGATAGATCTATTCAGATAGTAACCGATAAGACAGCTACCGATTAGCGGGCTGCAGATGGGCTTTCAGGTAACGTCGCGACGGAGGAGCCAGCTGGATAACTCCTTCGGGCAGATAACGTCAGTAGTCCAGTTGCGAAGGCCCGGTGGGGATCCGCGTTGACAGTAAAACGGGTCCGGATAGGTGATTGTAGCCCAGGAGTGGCTGATGGAACTCTTCAGCTGGCTAGCTCCGGAATAATTGATGTTTGCTCCGGAATCGACGTAAGCCGATAGTCACACGGATAGCAGCTAGCTAGCTGCGAGATCCAGGTATAAATGTCCAGAGCTTTCGGTTGAAATCCGGGGACATGGAGAGAAAAATAGGTCCGGTATGTTCCGAGCCGGCCGCGCTGTACAAAACTGGCGATATATTTTCGAGCTAAAGGATAGCTGATGACCACAAACCGTTGTTAGCTGAATACTAACGATTAGTCAGTAAAGAAGCTAACTAGCTTCTGGCTAGCTTCTAACTAGCTTCTGATTAGCTTCTGGTTAGCTTCAGGCTAGCTTCTGGTTAGCTTCTGGTTAGCTTCTGGCTAGCTTCTGGTTAGCTTCTGGCTAGCTTCCGGTTAGCTTCTATGGAGGATTACAGATTTGAGGTAAATAATATTTTATTTAAAAAATATATATATATAAATTGGTGAGGCGGGTTGCAGGAGAGTGTTTTGAAGTTGAGTTTATGGAAAAGAAAAAATATATATATAAAAAGGTTTGCGAAGAAAGTTGTAAATATATATATACGGGACACGACAAGACGAGGACAAAGGACATAGCTTGGCACATCTAATTGCTCCAGCTCCTTCAAGTTGGATGGGTTCCGCTGGTGTACAGCAATCTTTAAATCATACCACAGATTGTCAATTGAATTGAGGTCTGGGCTTTGACTAGGCCATTCCAAGGCATTTAAATGCTTTCCCTGAAACCACTTGAGGGTTGCTTTAGCAGTATGCTTAGGGTCATTGTCTTGCTGGAAGGTGAACCTCCGTCCCAATCTCAAATCTCTGGAAGATTGAAACAGGTTTCCCTCAAGAATTTCCCTGTATTTAGCATCATTCATCATTCCTTCAATTCTGACCAGTTTCCCAGTCCTTGCTAATGGGGTGATGAGAGGTGTTGGGTTTATTCTAGAAACAGCATTTTCCTTGATGGCCAAAAAAATCAATTTTAGTCTCATCTGACCAGAGTAGCTTCTTCCATATGTTTGGGGAGTCTCCCACATGCCTTTTGGCGAACACCAAACATGTTATTTTTTTCTTCTTTTTTTCTTTAAGCAAAGGCTTTTTTTCTGGACACTCCTATGTAAAGCCCAGCTCTGTGGGGTGTACAGCTTAAAGTGGTCCTATGGACAGATAATCCAATCTCCTCTGTGGAGCTTTGCAGCTCCTTCAGGGTTATCGTTGGTCTCTTTGTTGCCTCTCTCTTTGTTGCCCTCCTTGCCTGGTCCGTGAGTTTTGGTGGGCGGCCCTCTCATGGCAGGTTTGCTGTGGTGCCATATTCTTTCAATTTTTTAATAATGGATTTAATGGTGCTCCGTGGGATGTTCAAAGTTTCTTTTTAGAATCCAATCCTGATCTGTACTTCTCCACAACTTTGTCCCTGACCTGTTTGGAGAGCTCCTTGGTCTTCATGGTGCCACTGGAGAACAGGCTGATATACTGATCTGACAGATCCTGTGACACTTAGATTGCACACAGGTGAACTTTATTTAACTAATTATGTGACTTATGGAGGTAATTGGTATTATTTAGGGGCTTCATAGCAAAGGGGGTGAATACATACGCACACACCACTTTTCCGATTTTTATTTTTTAGAATTTTTTGAAACAAGTCATTTTTTTCATTTCACTTCACCAATTTGGACTATTTTGTGTATGTCCATTACATAAAATCCGAATAAAAATCTGTTTAAATTACAGGTTATATTGCAACAAAATAGGAAAAAACGCCAAGGGGGATGAATACTTTTGCAAGGCACTGTAGCCAGCTGATGGAGGTAGTGGCTCACTACAGTCATCTGCTGGATAATTTCGAGATTACATCATGAAATAACACTGCGACATTGACAATGGTTCATGTTATTGGAGAGTCGATTTTGCCGGGTCCTAACTGTACTGTCAACTACATTATCTGATTACTGATTTGTAAATACAGAGCACAACCATGGAGAGAACCACGCGCAGAATGCTATTCTCTCTATCCGGAACAAATTTAGCTTGCTATTGTGACATCATGTTGATCTCTGGTATACTGCATAGGGGGTAACCCCATCAGTCATTGTGAGTGTTATCTTAACCACAGTGGTGCACATCCACCTTCCAAATATGACATTCCCTCTCAAACCTCTCAATCATTTGGAATGTCTTTTGTTATCACGATGTTGCCATAAAATATATTAATCTGTTCTCTTCAAAATCACCCCCACACACACACATTGTCCATTATGATATCCAAGAACAACACATTAACACATCATCAATTTACAATGTCCCTTCCTCTGCCTACTACCACTGTACTGCTGTGGAGGCTCCCCTGAGAAAGAAAGGGGAGGACCATCCTCCTCATTGAGTTTCTGAAGGAAAGAAATAGTTAAACATAAAAAAAAAATGTTTTTTAGATAAAACGATGCTAACTATATTCACATTTCACCAAATAATTGATTAAAACGCACTGTTTTGCCATGAAGGTCTACAGTTGCCTCAACAGCACTCTCTGGGGTAGCACCATGGTGAAGCTGGACAGCTAGTTTTCATCCTCCTCTAGGTATATTGACTGCAATACAAAACCAAGGAGGCTCATAGTTTTCACCCCTTCCATAGACTTACACAATAATTATGACAACTTCTGGAGGTTGTCCCCAAACCTATCAGAGCTCTTGCAGCATGAACCGACATGTTGTCCACCCAATCAAAACATCCGAAAATGTATCTAGCACTGAAAGCATGAGCTACATCTAGCTAGCACTGCAGTGCATAAAATGTAGTGAATAGTTGATTCGAAGAGAAAGACAATAGATTAACCATTTTTATCAAATAATTTTCTTCTAAAATGAAGGAGAAGCAAAAGAGAGAGAGTTAGCTATAATTAGTTGTATATTTTTCATTTTCACTTACTTAACTAGCAAATGCAGCTAGCTAGTTTATCCTACTCAAACAACCGGCTCAAACCGAGAGGGATGCTATGTTAGCTAGCTGGATAAGGCTATCCAACACTGGAACTCTTCCAAGTCAAGGTAAGCTTTTGGTTTTATTAATTTAGTTACAGTGCCTTGCGAAAGTATTCGGCCCCCTTGAACTTTGCGACCTTTTGCCACATTTCAGGCTTCAAACATAAAGATATAAAACTGTATTTTTTTGTGAAGAATCAACAACAAGTGGGACACAATCATGAAGTGGAACGACATTTATTGGATATTTCAAACTTCTTTAACAAATCAAAAACTGAAAAATTGGGCGTGCAAAATTATTCAGCCCCCTTAAGTTAATATTTTGTAGCGCCACCTTTTGCTGCGATTACAGCTGTAAGTCGCTTGGGGTATGTCTCTATCAGTTTTGCACATCAAGAGATTGACATTTTTTCCCATTCCTCCTTGCAAAACAGCTCGAGCTCAGTGAGGTTGGATGGAGAGCATTTGTGAACAGCAGTTTTCAGTTCTTTCCACAGATTCTCGATTGGATTCAGGTCTGGACTTTGACTTGGCCATTCTAACACCTGGATATGTTTATTTTTGAACCATTCCATTGTAGATTTTGCTTTATGTTTTGGATCATTGTCTTGTTGGAAGACAAATCTCCGTCCCAGTCTCAGGTCTTTTGCAGACTCCATCAGGTTTTCTTCCAGAATGATCCTGTATTTAGCTCCATCCATCTTCCCATCAATTTTAACCATCTTCCCTGTCCCTGCTGAAGAAAAGCAGGCTCAAACCATGATGCTGCCACCACCATGTTTGACAGTGGGGATGGTGTGTTCAGCTGTGTTGCTTTTACGCCAAACATAACGTTTTGCATTGTTGCCAAAAAGTTCAATTTTGGTTTCATCTGACCAGAGCACCTTCTTCCACATGTTTGGTGTGTCTCCCAGGTGGCTTGTGGCAAACTTTAAACTACACTTTTATGGATATCTTTAAGAAATGGCTTTCTTCTTGCCACTCTTCCATAAAGGCCAGATTTGTGCAATATACGACTGATTGTTGTCCTATGGACAGAGTCTCCCACCTCAGCTGTAGATCTCTGCAGTTCATCCAGAGTGATCATGGGCCTCTTGGCTGCATCTCTGATCAGTCTTCTCCTTGTATGAGCTGAAAGTTTAGAGGGACGGCCAGGTCTTGGTAGATTTGCAGTGGTCTGATACTCCTTCCATTTCAATATTATCGCTTGCACAGTGCTCCTTGGGATGTTTAAAGCTTGGGAAATCTTTTTGTATCCAAATCCGGCTTTAAACTTCTTCACAACAGTATCTCGGACCTGCCTGGTGTGTTCCTTGTTCTTCATGATGCTCTCTGCGCTTTTGACGGACCTCTGAGACTATCACAGTGCAGGTGCATTTATACGGAGACTTGATTACACACAGGTGGATTGTATTTATCATCATTAGTCATTTAGGTCAACATTGGATCATTCAGAGATCCTCACTGAACTTCTGGAGAGAGTTTGCTGCACTGAAAGTAAAGGGGCTGAATAATTTTGCACGCCCAATTTTTCGGTTTTTGATTTGTTAAAAAAGTTTGAAATATCCAATAAATGTCGTGCCACTTCATGATTGTGTCCCACTTGTTGTTGATTCTTCACAAAAAAATACAGTTTTATATCTTTATGTTTGAAGCCTGAAATGTGGCAAAAGGTCGCAAAGTTCAAGGGGGCCGAAGACTTTCGCAAGGCACTGTAGTTCTAGTAGCTATGTTGACTATGATGTTAGCTAATATGGTGACAATGATGTAGGCTGTGTGTAGCGGTTAGCGGTTATGGTATGAAGGTTTGGCGTGGAAGTTTTTTTTCCGCCTGGTCCCACAAGTGAGGGGAAAATGTGAGAGGAGGAGAGAGCGTAGATGCGAGAAGGAATTATACAATGAGCAAAGTGATCATCCTTTTTTGTAACTATGTGTGCGGGTGATCAGGGGTGTATTCATTCTGCCTATTCCGCTGAAAAACTTTTCTAAAACGGAAGCAAATGAGGACTAACATACCTGAATTTGTCCAATAGGCACTCTCATTTGCAACTGTTTGGACTAATGATTACACCCTACTGGAGATCAGCTAGATGAAGGCAAGAGTGTGCAAGGCGGAGTATTTCTCGCCTTGATTACTAACATTTTTCTCTCGACCTGTGCATCTACATTGTAAACGTTCATTTGTAGGCTAGGTTGTAGCAACCTCATGATGGGTACAGGGAAAATGTGAGTATGAAGAGGTAGCCTAAACCTATCAATGTTACATTGAGCTGGGTGAATGGAATATGAATGAGAGTCATCCATTATGCTGTAATAGAAATAAGGCCACGCTCATAAAAATGTAAATTGTCTTGCCTAACCTTAAACGGCACCAACCGCCACTGCTGTACTGTATATGTGTGTCAACACACACACAAGGTGTCTAAAAGTGTTCTATTTTTACCATGGTGGTGTACCAGAGGGGGTCTCAGCAGCCCAGCCTGGCAACACCAGCGGTCGTGACCGGAGGCTCTACAAGTTCACTAGACTGTCAGAGCTGAACTGAGAGAGACCCTGCCATGACTGCCCTGCAGTAGGGAGAGAGAAAAGCCTTACCCCAATGGAGCTCTGACTTACCACAACAACATTATACAGTGTCACACACACATAGAGTACAGTCAGACAGAGATGTGTAAGCCTACACACAGGATACATACTGTGTTGTCACAGAGGGACAGAGGGAGAGGGAGAGGGAGAGGGAGAGGGAGAGGGAGAGAGAGAGAGAGAGAGAGAGAGAGAGAGAGAGAGAGAGACTTGTTCATGGTCTGGTAGTAGAGGGCCACTGTGACAGCCTGTTAGACCTCTGGGACAAATAAAGCATTCTAAAGCCCCTTCCTGTGGTGGACCAGGTTGCTACAGCGAGGAAAATCTAAACAGTATTTCTTTAAAAAACAAACATGGTTATTATTCAGAAGGGCATCCACAAAATAATGTTTTATATTATTTATGGAAAACATCTACAGTATAGGCATGGACCTACTGTAGATGTGTTGCACTGTATGAGGATTTGTCACCTGGTATCTACAACAAGGCTAATTTGTATTTTTATTATTCTCCCAACCCACACCACTAATTAACTGTGGATCATCTGCTCAGGTCTTTGTTCATTAATTTAGCTAAACACTGGCTGGAGATATGGCCAGTACCTTTCCTAGCCCTGTAACAGCACAAATAACCTGACAGAGAACACTTGTGTCATTAACAGCACCTTTCGTATGTATCTAAAACAGAAAATAGAGCAATAACATGTGATAAGGGCTTTTACAAAATAAAATACTACAGTCTAGCTTTTTGCAGTGTTAGTGTTTAATATGGTGCCCTTGTTCTTGGAATATTTGTGGAATTAAGTTGTTGTCAATTAATCCCTTGCCCTGCTTGTCGTATTAATATAAAGTGTTTTTTAATGGAATAACAAAACGTTGACATGCTACTTTTGTGTTTTCCCCAGATGGATGCCCACATGCTCTTAAAGTTTTATTTGAATTCATAACTTAGACAAGCGGTCACACTATGTCATCAATGCAAACACAGTGAAACAGGTTTAATGAGAAGCTCATCTGGAGAGCCTGAATCTGCTGAAGGAAGCACAGAGTGGTCGCTCAACATGCATATATACATACATCCTCATATACAGAGCAATACACACACACACACACACACACACACACACACACACACACACACACACACACACACACACACACACACACACACACACACACACACACACACACACACACACACACACACACACACACACCTCCAGCTGCATACCCCCTCTAGCACCAGGGTCAGTGCACTCTCAAATGTTGTTGTTTTTTAAAGCATTGTAAGCCTGCCACACACAAACTATACGATACATTTATTAAATATAAGAATGAGTGTGAGTTTTTGTCACAGCCCGGCTCGTGGGAAGTGACAAATAGCTCTTATAGGACCAGGGCACAAATAACAATATAATAATAATCAATATTTTTTCTCTTCATTTAACCATCTTACATATAAAACCTTATTTGTTCATCAAATACTGTGAATAACTCACCACAGGTTAATGAGAAGGGTGTGCCTGAAAGGATGCACATACAGTGCCTTGCGAAAGTATTCGCCCCCCTTGAACTTTGCGACCTTTTGCCACATTTCAGGCTTCAAACATAAAGATATAAAACTGTATTTTTTTGTTAAGAATCAACAACAAGTGGGACACAATCATGAAGTGGAACGACATTTATTGGATATTTCAAACTTTTTTAACAAATCAAAAACTGAAAAATTGGGCGTGCAAAATTATTCAGCCCCTTTACTTTCAGTGCAGCAAACTCTCTCCAGAAGTTCAGTGAGGATCTCTGAATGATCCAATGTTGACCTAAATGACTAATGATGATAAATACAATCTACCTGTGTGTAATCAAGTCTCCGTATAAATGCACCTGCACTGTGATAGTCTCAGAGGTCCGTCAAAAGCGCAGAGAGCATCATGAAGAACAAGGAACACACCAGGCAGGTCCGAGATACTGTTGTGAAGAAGTTTAAAGCCGGATTTGGATACAAAAAGATTTCCCAAGCTTTAAACATCCCAAGGAGCACTGTGCAAGTGATAATATTGAAATGGAAGGAGTATCAGACCACTGCAAATCTACCAAGACCTGGCCGTCCCTCTAAACTTTCAGCTCATACAAGGAGAAGACTGATCAGAGATGCAGCCAAGAGGCCCATGATCACTCTGGATGAACTGCAGAGATCTACAGCTGAGGTGGGAGACTCTGTCCATAGGACAACAATCAGTCGTATATTGCACAAATCTGGCCTTTATGGAAGAGTGGCAAGAAGAAAGCCATTTCTTAAAGATATCCATTAAAAAGTGTTGTTTAAAGTTTGCCACAAGCCACCTGGGAGACACACCAAACATGTGGAAGAAGGTGCTCTGGTCAGATGAAACCAAAATTGAACTTTTTGGCAACGATGCAAAACGTTATGTTTGGCGTAAAAGCAACACAGCTCATCACCCTGAACACACCATCCCCACTGTCAAACATGGTGGTGGCAGCATCATGGTTTGAGCCTGCTTTTCTTCAGCAGGGACAGGGAAGATGGTTAAAATTGATGGGAAGATGGATGGAGCCAAATACAGGACCATTCTGGAAGAAAACCTGATGGAGTCTGCAAAAGACCTGAGACTGGGACGGAGATTTGTCTTCCAACAAGACAATGATCCAAAACATAAAGCAAAATCTACAATGGAATGGTTCAAAAATAAACATATCCAGGTGTTAGAATGGCCAAGTCAAAGTCCAGACCTCAATCCAATCGAGAATCTGTGGAAAGAACTGAAAACTGCTGTTCACAAATGCTCTCCATCCAACCTCACTGAGCTCGAGCTGTTTTGCAAGGAGGAATGGGAAAAAATGTCAGTCTCTCGATGTGCAAAACTGATAGAGACATACCCCAAGCGACTTACAGCTGTAATCACAGAAAAAGGTGGCGCTACAAAGTATTAACTTAAGGGGGCTGAATAAAACACGTGTCAATACTTTGCCAATTAATAACTAGCTCACTTCTGTATGTTGTAAAACATTACATTGTCGCTGGCCATATCATTGCATAGTGCAGAAAATACACAAGAGTTCAGGGGCCTTGCTTTAACTAAGTTAACCATTTTCACTGTAGTGTCCAAAACGTCTTTTAAGCTTTCAGGCATTCCCTTGGCAGCAAGAGCCTCTCTGTGGATGCTGCAGTGCACCCAAGTGGAATTGGGAGCAACTGCTTGCATGCGCATTAGCACTCTACTATGTCTCCCTGTCATGGCTTTTGCGCCATCAGTACAGATACCAACATATCTTGACCACCAAAGTCCATTTGATGTCGCAAAGCTGTCCAGTACTCCTGTTGTCCTGGTTTCCAGTGGTTTCCAGAAGAGGATGTCTTCCTTAATTGACCCCCCGTAAACGTCTGTTGACTCATCCAGCTGTAACACATAGAATCCACTGGCTTGTAAGTGAAGCAGTAATTGTTCTCCTGCCTTGTCACTGATGCATCGTGATACAGTGTTTGATGAAGTCACTGTCTGTATAGTTTCTTTGGCCTTTTCCCCCAGCATTGTTCCAGCCATATCAGCAGCAGCAGGAAGAATTAAGTCCTCCACAATAGTATGGGGCTTGCCTTTCCTAGCCACTCGGTAGCTCACCATATAAAACGCTTCTAGACCTTTCTTATTAATGGTATCTGTTGCTTTTATACATGTATTACTACTCAAAAGTCGTCTTAATTCTTGCTAAAAAAACTCCTGTGGCTTTTTTTTCAAATTGGCATTTTTTTTCTAAATGTCTGCGCAAGAGTTTCATCAAGTTGTGAGATCGTACTTTTGCACATATAACGCACTGTGGCTGAGGAAAGGCACTACTCCGAATATAAGTGAACCACAAATCAATGTAGTTCTCATCATATTTGAGCCTCTTTGACGTTCCAATTGTTTGGTGCTTTCCCGGTTAAGGGGGCAGTAGCTCTTCGGCTGCATCAGATTCACAACTGTCAATGTCCATGCTAGCTGGACTCACAACAGAATTACTGATGAATTACTGATGCTAGCATTGGATGTGTTCGTGGAAGCACAACAACTTGTGTTGTCAACAGGTGCAGGTGTAGTACTGCTGGTAGTAGCAGTACTACCAGTAGAGCTGGTATGTGTCTCTATGGATGCAGAACAACTTGTGTTGTCAACAGGTGCAGGTGTAGTACTGCTGGTAGTAGCAGTACTACCAGTAGAGCTGGTATGTGTCTCTATGGATGCAGAACAACTTGTGTTGTCAACAGGTGCAGGTGTAGTACTGCTGGTAGTAGCAGTACTACCAGTAGAGCTGGTATCTGTCTCTATGGATGCAGAACAACTTGTGTTGTCGACAGGTGCAGGTGTAGTACTGCTGGTTGTAGCAGTACTACCAGTAGAGCTGGTATCTGTCTCTATGGATGCAGAACAACTTGTGTTGTCAACAGGTGCAGGTGTAGTACTGCTGGTTGTAGCAGTACTACCAGTAGAGCTGGTATCTGTCTCTATGGATGCAGAACAACTTGTGTTGTCGACAGGTGCAGGTGTAGTACTGCTGGTAGTAGCAGTACTACCAGTAGAGCTGGTATGTGTCTCTATGGATGCAGAACAACTTGTGTTGTCAACAGGTGCAGGTGTAGTACTGCTGGTTGTAGCAGTACTACCAGTAGAGCTGGTATCTGTCTCTATGGATGCAGAACAACTTGTGTTGTCAACAGGTGCAGGTGTAGTACTGCTGGTTGTAGCAGTACTACCAGTAGAGCTGGTATCTGTCTCTATGGATGCAGAACAACTTGTGTTGTCAACAGGTGCAGGTGTAGTACTGCTGGTAGTAGCAGTACTACCAGTAGAGCTGGTATCTGTCTCTATGGATGCAGAACAACTTGTGTTGTCAACAGGTGCAGGTGTAGTACTGCTGGTAGTAGCAGTACTACCAGTAGAGCTGGTATCTGTCTCTATGGATGCAGAACAACTTGTGTTGTCGACAGGTGCAGGTGTAGTACTGCTGGTAGTAGCAGTACTACCAGTAGAGCTGGTATCTGTCTCTATGGATGCAGAACAACTTGTGTTGTCAACAGGTGCAGGTGTAGTACTGCTGGTAGTAGCAGTACTACCAGTAGAGCTGGTATCTGTCTCTATGGATGCAGAACAACTTGTGTTGTCAACAGGTGCAGGTGTAGTACTGCTGGTAGTAGCAGTACTACCAGTAGAGCTGGTATCTGTCTCTATGGATGCAGAACAACTTGTGTTGTCAACAGGTGCAGGTGTAGTACTGCTGGTTGTAGCAGTACTACCAGTAGAGCTGGTATCTGTCTCTATGGATGCAGAACAACTTGTGTTGTCAACAGGTGCAGGTGTAGTACTGCTGGTTGTAGCAGTACTACCAGTAGAGCTGGTATCTGTCTCTATGGATGCAGAACAACTTGTGTTGTCAACAGGTGCAGGTGTAGTACTGCTGGTAGTAGCAGTACTACCAGTAGAGCTGGTATCTGTCTCTATGGATGCAGAACAACTTGTGTTGTCAACAGGTGCAGGTGTAGTACTGCTGGTAGTAGCAGTACTACCAGTAGAGCTGGTATCTGTCTCTATGGATGCAGAACAACTTGTGTTGTCAACAGGTGCAGGTGTAGTACTGCTGGTAGTAGCAGTACTACCAGTAGAGCTGGTATCTGTCTCTATGGATGCAGAACAACTTGTGTTGTCAACAGGTGCAGGTGTAGTACTGCTGGTAGTAGCAGTACTACCAGTAGAGCTGGTATCTGTCTCTATGGATGCAGAACAACTTGTGTTGTCAACAGGTGCAGGTGTAGTACTGCTGGTAGTAGCAGTACTACCAGTAGAGCTGGTATCTGTCTCTATGGATGCAGAACAACTTGTGTTGTCAACAGGTGCAGGTGTAGTACTGCTGGTAGTAGCAGTACTACCAGTAGAGCTGGTATCTGTCTCTATGGATGCAGAACAACTTGTGTTGTCAACAGGTGCAGGTGTAGTACTGCTGGTAGTAGCAGTACTACCAGTAGAGCTGGTATCTGTCTCTATGGATGCAGAACAACTTGTGTTGTCAACAGGTGCAGGTGTAGTACTGCTGGTAGTAGCAGTACTACCAGTAGAGCTGGTATCTGTCTCTATGGATGCAGAACAACTTGTGTTGTCAACAGGTGCAGGTGTAGTACTGCTGGTAGTAGCAGTAGTACCAGTAGAGCTGGTATCTGTCTCTATGGATGCAGAACAACTTGTGTTGTCAACAGGTGCAGGTGTAGTACTGCTGGTAGTAGCTGTACTACCAGTAGAGCTGGTATCTGTCTCTATGGATGCAGAACAACTTGTGTTGTCAACAGGTGCAGGTGTAGTACTGCTGGTAGTAGCAGTACTACCAGTAGAGCTGGTATCTGTCTCTATGGATGCAGAACAACTTGTGTTGTCAACAGGTGCAGGTGTAGTACTGCTGGTAGTAGCAGTACTACCAGTAGAGCTGGTATCTGTCTCTATGGATGCAGAACAACTTGTGTTGTCAACAGGTGCAGGTGTAGTACTGCTGGTAGTAGCAGTACTACCAGTAGAGCTGGTATCTGTCTCTATGGATGCAGAACAACTTGTGTTGTCAACAGGTGCAGGTGTAGTACTGCTGGTAGTAGCAGTACTACCAGTAGAGCTGGTATCTGTCTCTATGGATGCAGAACAACTTGTGTTGTCAACAGGTGCAGGTGTAGTACTGCTGGTAGTAGCAGTACTACCAGTAGAGCTGGTATCTGTCTCTATGGATGCAGAACAACTTGTGTTGTCAACAGGTGCAGGTGTAGTACTGCTGGTAGTAGCAGTACTACCAGTAGAGCTGGTATCTGTCTCTATGGATGCAGAACAACTTGTGTTGTCAACAGGTGCAGGTGTAGTACTGCTGGTAGTAGCAGTAGTACCAGTAGAGCTGGTATCTGTCTCTATGGATGCAGAACAACTTGTGTTGTCAACAGGTGCAGGTGTAGTACTGCTGGTAGTAGCTGTACTACCAGTAGAGCTGGTATCTGTCTCTATGGATGCAGAACAACTTGTGTTGTCAACAGGTGCAGGTGTAGTACTGCTGGTAGTAGCAGTACTACCAGTAGAGCTGGTATCTGTCTCTATGGATGCAGAACAACTTGTGTTGTCAACAGGTGCAGGTGTAGTACTGCTGGTAGTAGCAGTAGTACCAGTAGAGCTGGTATCTGTCTCTATGGATGCAGAACAACTTGTGTTGTCAACAGGTGCAGGTGTAGTACTGCTGGTTGTAGCAGTACTACCAGTAGAGCTGGTATCTGTCTCTATGGATGCAGAACAACTTGTGTTGTCAACAGGTGCAGGTGTAGTACTGCTGGTAGTAGCAGTAGTACCAGTAGAGCTGGTATCTGTCTCTATGGATGCAGAACAACTTGTGTTGTCAACAGGTGCAGGTGTAGTACTGCTGGTTGTAGCAGTACTACCAGTAGAGCTGGTATCTGTCTCTATGGATGCAGAACAACTTGTGTTGTCGACAGGTGCAGGTGTAGTACTGCTGGTAGTAGCAGTACTACCAGTAGAGCTGGTATCTGTCTCTATGGATGCAGAACAACTTGTGTTGTCAACAGGTGCAGGTGTAGTACTGCTGGTAGTAGCAGTAGTACCAGTAGAGCTGGTATCTGTCTCTATGGATGCAGAACAACTTGTGTTGTCAACAGGTGCAGGTGTAGTACTGCTGGTAGTAGCTGTACTACCAGTAGAGCTGGTATCTGTCTCTATGGATGCAGAACAACTTGTGTTGTCAACAGGTGCAGGTGTAGTACTGCTGGTAGTAGCAGTACTACCAGTAGAGCTGGTATCTGTCTCTATGGATGCAGAACAACTTGTGTTGTCAACAGGTGCAGGTGTAGTACTGCTGGTAGTAGCAGTAGTACCAGTAGAGCTGGTATCTGTCTCTATGGATGCAGAACAACTTGTGTTGTCAACAGGTGCAGGTGTAGTACTGCTGGTTGTAGCAGTACTACCAGTAGAGCTGGTATCTGTCTCTATGGATGCAGAACAACTTGTGTTGTCAACAGGTGCAGGTGTAGTACTGCTGGTAGTAGCAGTAGTACCAGTAGAGCTGGTATGTGTCTCTATGGATGCAGAACAACTTGTGTTGTCAACAGGTGCAGGTGTAGTACTGCTGGTAGTAGCAGTAGTACCAGTAGAGCTGGTATCTGTCTCTATGGATGCAGAACAACTTGTGTTGTCAACAGGTGCAGGTGTAGTACTGCTGGTAGTAGCAGTAGTACCAGTAGAGCTGGTATCTGTCTCTATGGATGCAGAACAACTTGTGTTGTCAACAGGTGCAGGTGTAGTACTGCTGGTAGTAGCAGTAGTACCAGTAGAGCTGGTATGTGTCTCTATGGATGCAGAACAACTTGTGTTGTCGACAGGTGCAGGTGTAGTACTGCTGGTAGTAGCTGTACTACCAGTAGAGCTGGTATCTGTCTCTATGGATGCAGAACAACTTGCGTTGTCGACAGGTGCAGGTGTAGTACTGCTGGTTGTAGCTGTACTACCAGTAGAGCTGGTATCTGTCTCTATGGATGCAGAACAACTTGTGTTGTCAACAGGTGCAGGTGTAGTACTGCTGGTAGTAGCAGTACTACCAGTAGAGCTGGTATCTGTCTCTATGGATGCAGAACAACTTGTGTTGTCAACAGGTGGAGGTGTAGTACTGCTGGTAGTAGCTGTACTACCAGTAGAGCTGGTATCTGTCTCTATGGATGCAGAACAACTTGTGTTGTCAACAGGTGCAGGTGTAGTACTGCTGGTAGTAGCTGTACTACCAGTAGAGCTGGTATCTGTCTCTATGGATGCAGAACAACTTGTGTTGTCAACAGGTGCAGGTGTAGTACTGCTGGTAGTAGCTGTACTACCAGTAGAGCTGGTATCTGTCTCTATGGATGCAGACCTTACTTTTTTTCTTTCTTCATGTTGAGAAATACTGACTGTATACAATGCATACAGTGAAAGTTTTCAGACCCTTTGACTTTTTCCACATTTTGTTACACTACAGCCTCCTTCTAAAATTGATTAAATTGTTTTTTTTCCCACATCAATTTGCACACAGTACCCCGTAATGAAAAAGCAAAAACAGTTTTTTTGAAATTTTTGCAAATGTACTACAAATAAAAAACTGAAATATCACATTTACATACGTATGTATTCAGACTCTTTATTCAGTACTTTGGTGAAGCACCTTTGTCAGTGATTACAGTCTTGAGTCTTCTTGGGTATGACGTGACAAGTTTGGCACACCTGTTTTTGGGAAGTTTCTCCCATTCTTCTCTGCAGATCCTCTCAAGCTCTGTCAGGTTGGATGGGGAGTGTCTCTGCACAGCAATTTTCTAGTCTCCAGATATGTTCAAGTCCGGGCTCTGGCTGGACCACTCAAGAACATTCAGATACTTGTCCCAAAACCACTCCTGTGTTGGTTTTGGGTGTGAGCTTGTGGTCGTTGTCCTGTTGGAAGGTGAATCTTCACCCCAGTCTGTCCTGAGCACTCTGGAGCAGGTTTTCATCAAGGATCTCTCTGTACTCTCTGGAGTGGCTTCCATCTGGCCACTCTACCATAAAGGCCTGTTTGGTGGAGTGCTGCAGAGATGGTTGTCCTTCTAGAAGTTTCTCTCATCTCCACTCTGGAGCTCTGTCAGAGTGACCATCGGGTTCTTGTTCATCTTCCTGACCAAGGCCTTTCTCCGCCGATTGTTCAGCTTGGCCAGGTGGCCAGCTTTAGGAAGAGTCCTGGTGGTTCCAAACTACTGCCATTTAAGAATGATAGAGGCCACTGTGTTCCTGTGGACCTTCAATGCTGCAGTAATTTTTTGGTACCCTTCCCCAGATCTGTGCCTTGACACAATCCTGTCTCAGAGCTCTATGGATAATTCCTTCGACCTCATAGCTTGGTTTTGTTGTGACATGCACTGTCAACTGTGGGACCTTATATAGACAGGTATGTGCCTTTCCAAATCATATCCAATCAATTGTATTTACCACAGGTGGACTCCAATAAAGTTCTAGAAACATCTCAAGGATGATCAATGGAAACAGGATGCACTTGAGCTCAATTTTGAGACCCATAGCAAAGGGTCTGAATAATTATGTAAATAAGGTATTTTCTGTTTTTTATATTTAATCAAGTCCTGTCTCTGGACTCACAGTTATATAATCCGAGGTTCAGATTGGATGCATGTAGAAACTGTCCCATTATGGGGAATAACTTCTCAGCAGCTTAGTCCAACCAACCAGGCGTTGTCCACCTGTGTTTGACATGGTCCAAATAAGAGGAGCAAAGGGAGAAGAAAGACATGACACATAGATATTGGCTTTTGTTCCGTGAGAGTGAGAGAGTGAGTGAGTGAGTGAGTGAGTGAGTGAGTGAGTGAGTGAGTGAGTGAGTGAGTGAGTGAGTGAGAGTGAGAGTGAGAGTAAGAGTGAGAGAGAGAGAGAGAGAGAGAGAGAGAGAGAGAGAGAATCAAAAGACGTCTGTGCAAGGCAGATAATGGGCAGATTGACCAATCAATTGTGTAGATGCAGTTAGACACGCAGCGGAGAGAGTTGTTCAATAAGGAGATTAGTTCCTCAGAGAACACTGGTCTGTCTGCAAAATTAGTTTCTCCATAAGTTTTTGCTCATCCCGGCTAGAGGGGCGGAACGGAGTTGAACTTCCAGCCACCACTCTCCTCAACCACACGTCTCCAACATTATCAAGCTGATGTAACCAAGGTGGTTTAGTGAACAGAATTTGTCAGAATGCTTGCGTTCTAGGGGCATATCATTTTGGATGAGTGCTACTTCAACCAATTACCTGCCTCACATCAGTACATCAGTACACCTGACATCTCCGTGTCCTCTGTTTCTCATATGAATATGAAAGGGATAGCAGTATTTTGTCAGACGTTCCTTGTTCAACATGCATATGCTTTAACACAATGCATTATTTGTGTGAACAGATATGAACTTTAACATGTTTTTGAATCACATCAGTAGGGCTAAAAGCCACGAAAGAAACACATAAACAAACAAACAAATAACATGTTTCATACAATTTTTTAATTCACAAATCAAGCTCAATCTTTAGTCATCAATCCACTAAAAGGCTTCAAAAGAACATCTTGGATTATTACCATCTTAGAGATGGAGATGCATTTGGAACAATCCCACTAAGCTGTAAACATGTTGGAATACTTTCAATTCTCTGGTTTTGCAAAAAGGAGAAATCCCCAAATCATCTTATTGCAGAACAAGTTTTTTTTGTTGCAAAAAACTGGGTCGTTTTAGTTGATTTACCTGTTACCCAAGGCTTTTCATTTATTTTCAGAGGCAGCTGCTCAAACGACATTTCTAAAAATAAGAAATGAAATCTGGACCAGCGGCTTAGAGATCCTGCAGCAGCTACAGAGACCGAACAGAGAGAGAGGGGCAGTGTTAGCAGTAGATAATCACATTATATTACATAGGCCTAACATTATGTTAGAATTGTTACTTTGGAATAACACATGAAAATACTTGACAACACGCTAGTTCAGTACATGCAGTTAAGAAGTGTGTGTCCCCTTTGCAATCAGTTTAGGCATTTACTTAAAGGGATAGTTTGGGATTTTGGCAATGAAGACCGTTATCTACTTCCCCGTAGTCAGACAAACTTGTGGATATCATTTTTACATATCAGGGTCCAGTATGTATTAAGTTAGAAGTTGTTTCGTGAGCAAATGCTAACTCCTAGCATGATCACGAAACAACCTCTATCTTCCTTCATACTTGACGCAGATACATCAAAATGGTGTCCCCGAGTTAATTTGACTCTGGGGAAGTAAATCCGTAACCATCCCTTTAAATAAATGAATCAATTTGTAGTAGTTATTCTGTAGCACAGTAATTCCCTGGCTGTGTTGTTTAAGAAGTTTGACCTGCATATGTATAATATTAACAAGTACAGGACTACAAATCAAGAGACGCTAAACGTCTCTTTAAAGCTCAGTATAGACTGAATTCTAAAATGCATACAAGTCCTTGTGCTGTATGTGACGGCCTTTCAACAAGGAAGGAAAGAGGGACAACAGCAGACTTCCCTCAAGCATAATGACATACTCAGTAAAAAGCTTTGTTTACATGTTTAATTAAGTCACACTCATATTTTAATAATGAAAAACCACATCTCTGAAATATACTTCCTTGTTTTTTAAAAGCACAGTCCACCTGCTCCTTTGAAAGGCATTTCAGGTAAACTCAGTGAGAAGCGAAGCCGTGACCCTTTAACCAGTTTGCTGACAAACTCCCTTGTATATTTGCTTTAAATTTTAATTTGCGTTGGTGAATTATTAAGAGTGTTAGAGCTTTGCTCCTTCTTTCCGAGCTCGGAGCTAGCCATGCAACAGCAGAGCAATAGCAACACTCCATTCATATTCGTATGCAGGGCGACCCTCCCCAGTCGCCATCCTGCTTCCAAATGATATTTTGATGATACCTGACAAACACTTTGAAGATTAATTTGATTGTGAATCTTTCAAAACGCAGAGTGCCTCTGTGAATATATGAAACAACCTGTGTGTTTTGTGTTAGATGATAAGAGCATAATGTAATGATGAGCAGGGCCATTGACCACTTCATAGACAATGCTGCCTCCTTTCTTCTACTGGTCCACAGATACCGATATACTGTACACATACACACGCGCAAACACCACAGTAAACACAGGAACACAGGAACACACACATACAGTACTACGGAACACACACATAGAGTACTACGGAACACACATACAGGACTGGCCTGTAATAGCAAGTTTTACCCTCATCTCCCTCCTTGTTGTTAGGTTACACTTCACACTCCACCTCTCGATGTTGTTTACTCTGGCTAAGCCTCTTACAGTTGCCCTTTTCTCTCTCTCTCTCTCTCTCTCTCTCTCTCTCTCTCTCTCTCTCTCTCTCTCTCTCTCTCTCTCTCTCTCTCTCTCTCTCCCCTCTCTCTCTCTCTCTCTCTCTCTCTCTCTCTCGCTCTCTCTCTCTCTCTCTCTCCCTCCCTCCCTCCCTCCCTCCCTCCCTCCCTCCCTCCCTCCCTCTCCTGTTCCCTGTCTTCCCCAGTATAGGTCAAACTCATGTGTAAACGCACTCAGAGGAGGAGGCCATTTGTCCTGATTTAAGTCCACACCGTATCAATCCTTGCTCCCAGATTAAGGTGGACACAGGCGTGTAAATGACCCTATCCTTGGGCAGTCAGCCAAAGCACAGGGAGGAACACAGACAGAAGCTTCACCTCTAGTGTTGTCCCAGTTTACACTGCAGATGACTATACACACAGACAGAGGCCTTTATACTGTTTGTTGAAACAGCAACTTTTAAAGATGTGCTTGGGGCTTGGGCATTTAGTGCATGACACACGTCTCTACACTTAGAGACAACAAAACTATTTGATGAATATATGTGTGTTACTGTATCTCTATTCTCATCACCGAAGCATGCTGTCATTTGTCTTTCACACTAACATAACAGATAGTATCATACGTCATACACCCTGTAATCAACAACCATTCTACTGCCTGCATGGTGCTGGGGTGGAAATGTGGTGTTGATAATAGGTTTTTCCACTATGGCATATTTATGAAAACAAGAGACAGTGTTTGACTTATTTTGTGACATTGTGTGTTAATAAAATGATATGAAAAATAATTCATACCATTGTTTGTAAATATGATTATTTATTAGCGGGGTATATTGAGTTTGAGTTTGAGTTTATTTTTTATTTTTACAGGGACAGTGCACATTAATCAACGTTTCAGTAAAAGTGCCGGTTTTAGCCAGCCGGCTAATTTTCAACCGCAGTCCCTGGGCAGGTTATTAAAAACAATTACAATATAGACAATAGCAGCATAGAACAAGCAAGACATAGCAACATAGGACAAGCAAGACATAGCATACAGACAGAGCAACATAGGACAAGCAAGACGTAGCATACAGACAGAGCAACATAGGACAAGCAAGACATAGCATACAGACAGAGCAACATAGGACAAGCAAGACGTAGCATACAGACAGAGCAACATAAAACAAAAAGCAGCAAGACAAAATTCATAAAAGCAACAAAGTGTTTCCACACCTCACAAGCTACAGACAACAGACAACATGGAAAGCGGCAACACACAGCTAGGGACCATGTTCACAAATCTGATTGACCTTTAGCCATGTCTTCAAGCATTTTGTGAAAGTGTGATATGTGGTGCAGTTATGTGTGTCTGATGGCAGTGTATTCCAGACATGGGAAGCTCTCACAGAGATGTATTTACTAAAGGTGCTTTTCCTTAGGGGAACTATACAGTCACCTCTCATGGCAGACCTTGTGGATCTGCTGCCATATGTCTGGGTTTTCTGTTTAACAAAAATATTGAGTGGAGGGGGAGCCAGGCCATTTAGGATCTTGAATACAAGACATGCGTCGGTACATGCGTCGGTGTATTGCACAAGATTTTCCCAACTCAAGAGCTCATGCTTTCTAAGGATGTGACAATGATGATGGCTATTGGGCTTCCTATCAAGCACTTTGAGAGCCTGTTTGTAGACAGACTGAATAGATTTTAATGTTGTACAGCAAGCTTGGGCCCAACTAGTCAAGCAGTATGTTAAGTGGGGGAGTATCATAGATTTGAAGTACAGTTTTGCTACCTCTGTAGTCAAACAATTTCGTATAAATCGGAAATTAGCTAGGTTGAATTTGGTTATTTGAATTACCTTTTTCACATGCTTTTTAAAAGAGAGGTTGGAATCAAGTATGATGCCAAGGTACTTAAAATCGGATACTACTTGAAGCTTCTCCCCTGACACATAGACATCTGGCTCAGTAGCATCTGTTGCCCTCTTTGTGAAGAACATGCAAACAGTTTTTTTCACATTGAGATGCAAACACAAGTCACTGAGCCACTTTGTAACCTGGACCATTACAGTAGTGAGTTATTGTGCAGCTTGTTGTTTGCTCTTTGCAAGCACATATATCACTGTATCATCTGCATACATTTGAACTTCAGGCCCAGTACAGACAGAAGGCAGATCATTAATGTACAGGCTGAACAGGAGGGGCCCCTGTTCAGGGGTACACTATCCCTAATGAGCCGGTTTGAAGAGATTTTTGTCAGAATAAAGTGTGAATAAAGGTGTCCAAAGGAGAGGTTGTTTTGCATCAAAGTACTTTCCATCTACAACCATAAAACATGAACATCTAACCTCACCACCAAATGTCCATGAAGGTAATTGCAAATTAAAGTTTTTATAGAAGAAATCCCAGATCAACTAAACTCTGGAGCACATTATAGTACTGTGAGGAATTCCAATAGGCCATCCAGTCGAAGCGTCTTTTGTTTTAGTTGTTGTTTTGCCACAGTTTTATTGCTTTTTGAAATAGTCTCTTTTCAATTCAATCTATTCGCCTCATTCACCCCGCAGTACCTCACGTATTGTCTCTGCACCTTAAACTCACTCAGCTCAATCAATCCAACAGTCATGGCTATCATAAGGGGTGATCATTTTAACTACACCGCAAACTGCAAATGGAGTTTGGATGTGATTGAAAAACAGCTTTTAAAGGTACAGGCCCCGTCCATCGTCACGACAAACACAATCACAGAGAAACGAGTGGCGTAGTTGGTTGCCATGTGAGGTAAAGATCTGCTTCCTGATGCCTTCATTAATATGTAAATTCAAGCCCGTAAGTGCATCTTCACATCATTACAGAGTCATCAAGTCCATTCTTACACATTACGTTAGCGATGCATGAAAATTACAAAGGGAAAGGAAACACATTAAATGCAAAGAGAAAACAATCCATGCTTCTTTACTTGAAGCAACATAAGAAAATGTTGGACTGAATGTGACTAAAGTACTGTGTCCCAAATGTGGTATATCTTAAAATGCTGCGCTTCCAACTCTCATCTGACTTTTTTTTACTCAGGTTAGGTTACATTCCATTTGAATTGAGCAGATTAAGGAGAATAATTTAACTTAAATGTATTAATTGAATTACAACTGACTTCCTGACATTCTCAGGAGAAATGGAATTGACCCTAATCCCACCTCTTACTGTGCACATGCTTAATATTTATTTAGTCATTTAAATATGATTCTTCAGGGCATGAATACATTTCAAATAGTTTAGTTTTTTTCATACGAGAAAAAGCTTTAAAAAACTGCTACTGTCACAGAAATGTCAGTAGCAAACCCATTAAAGTCGAAAGATTATTTGGAGGGTGAAAATGAATGGCTACAGTACATGAAAGAGTCTCTTTCACATGTTTTTATATCTACAGTAGCTGAAGAGGAGTGGATGTTGCTAAGTGGTAGTGTGACAGGAGTGGGTGTTGCTAAGTGGTAGTGTGACAGGAGTGGGTGTTGCTAAGTGGTAATGTGACAGGAGTGGGTGTTGCTAAGTGGTAGTGTGACAGGAGTTAATGTTGCTAAGTGGTAGGGTGACAGGAGTTGGTGTTGCTAAGTGGTAGTGTGACAGGAGTGGGTGTTACTAAGTGGTAGTGTGACAGGAGTGGGTGTTGCTAAGTCGTAGTGTGACAGGAGTGGGTGTTGCTAAGTGGTAGTGTGACAGGAGTTAATGTTGCTAAGTGGTAGGGTGACAGGAGTGGATGTTGCTAAGTGGTAGTGTGACAGGAGTGGGTGTTGCTAAGTGGTAGTGTGACAGGAGTGGGTGTTGCTAAGTGGTAGTGTGACAGGACTGGGTGTTGCTAAGTGGTAGTGTGACAGGAGTGGGTGTTGCTAAGTGGTAGTGTGACAGGAGTGGGTGTTGCTAAGTGGTAGTGTGACAGGAGTGGGTGTTGCTAAGTGGTAGTGTGACAGGAGTGGATGTTGCTAAGTGGTAGTGTGACAGGAGTGGGTGTTGCTAAGTGGTAGTGTGACAGGACTGGGTGTTGCTAAGTGGTAGTGTGACAGGAGTGAGTGTTGCTAAGTGGTAGTGTGACAGGAGTGGGTGTTGCTAAGGTGTAGTATGACAGGAGTTAATGTTGCTAAGTGGTAGGGTGACAGGAGTGGGTGTTGCTAAGTGGTAGTGTGACAGGAGTGGGTGTTACTAAGTGGTAGTGTGACAGGAGTGGGTGTTGCTAAGTCGTAGTGTGACAGGAGTGGGTGTTGCTAAGTGGTAGTGTGACAGGAGTTAATGTTGCTAAGTGGTAGGGTGACAGGAGTGGATGTTGCTAAGTGGTAGTGTGACAGGAGTGGGTGTTGCTAAGTGGTAGTGAGGCAGGAGTGGGTGTTGCTAAGTGGTAGTGTGACAGGAGTGGGTGTTGCTAAGTGGTAGTGTGACAGGAGTGGGTGTTGCTAAGTGGTAGTGTGACAGGAGTGGATGTTGCTAAGTGGTAGTGTGACAGGAGTTGGTGTTGCTAAGTGGCAGTGTGACAGGAGTGGATGTTGCTAAGTGGTAGTGTGACAGGAGTGGGTGTTGCTAAGTGGTAGGGTGACAGGAGTGGGTGTTGCTAAGTGGTAGTGTGACAGGAGTGGGGGTTGCTAAGTGGTAGTGTGACAGGAGTGGGTGTTGCTAAGTGGTAGTGTGACAGGACTGGGTGTTGCTAAGTGGTAGTGTGACAGGAGTGGGTGTTGCTAAGTGGTAGTGTGACAGGAGTGGGTGTTGCTAAGTGGTAGTGTGACAGGAGTGGATGTTGCTAAGTGGTAGTGTGACAGGAGTGGGTGTTGCTAAGTGGTAGTGTGACAGGACTGGGTGTTGCTAAGTGGTAGTGTGACAGGAGTGAGTGTTGCTAAGTGGTAGTGTGACAGGAGTGGGTGTTGCTAAGGTGTAGTATGACAGGAGTTAATGTTGCTAAGTGGTAGGGTGACAGGAGTGGGTGTTGCTAAGTGGTAGTGTGACAGGAGTGGGTGTTACTAAGTGGTAGTGTGACAGGAGTGGGTGTTGCTAAGTCGTAGTGTGACAGGAGTGGGTGTTGCTAAGTGGTAGTGTGACAGGAGTTAATGTTGCTAAGTGGTAGGGTGACAGGAGTGGATGTTGCTAAGTGGTAGTGTGACAGGAGTGGGTGTTGCTAAGTTGTAGTGAGGCAGGAGTGGGTGTTGCTAAGTGGTAGTGTGACAGGAGTGGGTGTTGCTAAGTGGTAGTGTGACAGGAGTGGGTGTTGCTAAGTGGTAGTGTGACAGGAGTGGATGTTGCTAAATGGTAGTGTGACAGGAGTGGGTGTTGCTAAGTGGTAGTGTGACAGGAGTGGGTGTTGCTAAGTGGTAGTGTGACAGGAGTGGATGTTGCTAAGTGGTAGTGTGACAGGAGTGGGTGTTGCTAAGTGGTAGTGTGACAGAAATGGATGTTGCTAAGTGTAGTGTGACAGGACTGGGTGTTGCTAAGTGGTAGTGTGACAGGAGTGGGTGTTGCTAAGTGGTAGTGTGACAGGAGTGGGTGTTGCTAAGTGGTAGTATGACAGGAGTTAATGTTGCTAAGCGGTAGGGTGACAGGAGTGGGTGTTGCTAAGTGGTAGTTTGACAGGAGTGGGTGTTACTAAGTGGTAGTGTGACAGGAGTGGGTGTTGCTAAGTCGTAGTGTGACAGGAGTGGGTGTTGCTAAGTGGTAGTGTGACAGGAGTTAATGTTGCTAAGTGGTAGGGTGACAGGAGTGGATGTTGCTAAGTGGTAGTGTGACAGGAGTGGGTGTTGCTAAGTGGTAGTGTGACAGGAGTGGGTGTTGCTAAGTGGTAGTGTGACAGGAGTGGGTGTTGCTAAGTGGTAGTGTGACAGGAGTGGGTGTTGCTAAGTGGTAGTGTGACAGGAGTGGATGTTGCTAAGTGGTAGTGTGACAGGAGTGGGTGTTGCTAAGTGGTAGTGTGACAGGAGTGGGTGTTGCTAAGTGGTAGTGTGACAGGAGTGGATGTTGCTAAGTGGTAGTGTGACACGACTGGGTGTTGCTAAGTGGTAGTGTGACAGGAGTGGATGTTGCTAAGTGGTAGTGTGACACGACTGGGTGTTGCTAAGTGGTAGTGTGACAGGAGTGGGTGTTGCTAAGTGGTAGTGTGACAGGAGTGGGTGTTGCTAAGTGGTAGTGTGACAGGAGTGGGTGTTGCTAAGTGGTAGTGTGACAGGAGTGGATGTTGCTAAGTGGTAGTGTGACAGGAGTGGGTGTTGCTAAGTGGTAGTGTGACAGGAGTGGGTGTTGCTAAGTGGTAGTGTGACAGGAGTGGGTGTTGCTAAGTGGTAGTGTGACAGGAGTGGGTGTTGCTAAGTGGTAGTGTGACAGGAGTGGGTGTTGCTAAGTGGTAGTGTGACAGGAGTGGATGTTGCTAAGTGGTAGTGTGACAGGAGTGGGTGTTGCTAAGTGGTAGTGTGACAGGAGTGGATGTTTGCTAAGTGGTAGTGTGACAGGAGTGGGTGTTGCTAAGTGTTAGTGTGACAGGAGTGGGTGTTGCTAAGTGGTAGTGTGACAGGAGTGGCTGTTGCTAAGTGGTAGTGTGACAGGAGTGGGTGTTGCTAAGTGGTAGTGTGACAGGAGTGGGTTTTGCTAAGTGGTAGTGTGACAGGAGTGGATGTTGCTAAGTGGTAGTGTGACAGGAGTGGATGTTGCTAAGTGGTAGTGTGACAGGAGTGGGTGTTGCTAAGTGGTAGTGTGACAGGAGTGGGTGTTGCTAAGTGGTAGGGTGACAGGAGTGGGCGCCTAGTCTCTCCTGCTGTGACAGACCTCTCTCTGATCCTGGTTTGATTGACATGACCCACCCCTACACAGGGCCAGGGCCACCCTGTCTCACAGACTTATCAATTTAATTCAATTTAAAGCCTTTATTGGCAGGGGAAACATATGTTTACATTGCAAAAGCAAGTGAAATAGATAATAAACAAAAATGGAAATAAATCATTTAAAAAATGAACAGTAAACATTACACTCACCAAAGTTCATTTCAAATGCCTTATCTCTACAGCTGACATGTATGACCACTCTATTGAAAGGCATCTACAGTATAAAAGCCTAACCAGAACAAACTGGGAAATGATTATGGTTGTTTTTTATGCGTATTAAGGTTGATGACACTGACACTTTTATAAGTCTGAATGGTTTTAGTCATCAACACACTTAATGTCACTTAGTACATCAGAACCAAAACTCTTAATTTAAAAACTCTTAATGGAACAGTACATTCATACTCATGCACATCAAGCAAAATATTGTAAAATATAACCTTTTCAAGGTGATTTATGAGAAAAGTATTGTCCTTTTTTCCTCTCTCTCTCTCTCTCTCTCTCTCTCTCTCTCTCTCTCTCTCTCTTTCCATTGTCTAGACTACAATCCCTTTGTCTTCTGACGTGTCTCCTATAGGACACAGATAAGATTATCTGTAGATCACACAATAATTACGTGAGGATTTGGGAGATTACAAGTGGACATCTCCACATCAGGAGGCACTATCAGAGGATTATCAAGAGGTAATCAGCCAAGGACCTGTCAACCAGCATCAACATCAAACAGCAGTAGAGGAGGAAAGAGAGGAAACAGCTAAAAAAAAAGGAGAGATGGGGGGGGGGGGCCTAGCTTATTGTCTTTATACCTAAGAGGGTCTAAGAATGGCAACATATCATTTAGAACTACTTATTGCTTTTCTAAAGTAGAGCAAATGCAAATACGACCAATATCATAGAAGTTCTCATTTAAATGCATGGAAGTTTTTCTTTTCAAATGTTACTTAGCTGCTGTAAAGAAATCTGCAGGAATCTGTGGAACTTTAAAGCAGGAGACAATGTAAAAATAAATAATCCATGGCATGATGACACCCAGAAACAGAATGAGCATTGGTGAAATAAAAACCCAGTGATAATTGTTTAATTTCTCTTTCATTTGCATCACAAGGGGAGAGGAGAGGAGCCTGTTGTCAATGTGATTGTACTTTAATAACTTTCTCCCTGTTAGAGGAGTGTGATGGGATCTCCCCATTATGAGCTATGCAAGCCTGTTCCCTTTAGGTTTTTGAATCCATTTATATGCAGATGATGTCCATTCTGTATCTCCCTCTGTCATAATTGAGCCTACAATCTGCAAAGGAGTGAAGTGCACCCTCGCTCTTATCATATACTAGTGTGTGTGTGTGCATACATTTGTATGCTATGCCTGACTGTATGAAGCTTACACTCCAAAACCTCCCCAGCAGCTGTGGAGAGATAGCGTACGCAAAATGAGACCCCACATCTCAGAGGTCTTGGAGAAACGCACCAAGACAGGGGGAATCACAAAGACAGGCACGTCTCAGATGTTAATTTAGAAAGGAAGGATATCTCTCACGCTTTTTCATCCCCCACTCTTAGCTCAATGTTTAGATCTCGAGAAGACCCTCCAAAATATCTAAGGAAGGGATATCTGTTTGTCTTTTTCCTCTCTCTCTGGAGGAGACGACAGTGTTTCATTTCTGTCTGTCTGTGTGTGTGTCTGTGTGTGTGTGTCTGTGTGTGTGTGTGTGTCTGTGTGTGTGTGTCTGTGTGTGTGTGTGTGTGTGTGTGTGTGTGTCTGTGTGTGTGTGTGTGTGTGTGTGTGTGTGTGTGTGTGTGTCTGTGTGTGTGTGTGTGTGTGTGTGTGTCTGTGTGTGTGTGTGTGTGTGTGTGTGTGTCTGTGTGTGTGTGTCTGTGTGTGTGTGTCTGTGTGTGTGTGTGTGTGTGTGTGTGTGTGTGTGTGTGTGTGTGTGTGTGTGTGTGTGTGTGTGTGTGTGTGTGTGTGTGTGTGTGCGTGCTCCATATTGATCCATTATCAGAAGCATCCATTTAATTTCTAGCTTCTTATAATATATGACCTCCTCTGGCATCAAGGTTACAGTGGCTTTATTAGGAAGGCCAAACAAACACCCAATACAATGCAGACTGCAGGTTGCGCAGATTGTGCCTACTAGAGGAAATATCCTCTAGATTTTAATTTGCTCAAAATTGTTGTCAAATTTCCTTTTCCAGGTTCGATATCACTTAAGCGGGCACTTTCACAGACCCGCCGTCTGAAAATCAATAGGAGTTAGTCATCCTTTCAAAAGGACATGCACAGCGGCTCAATATGGTTCAGTCACAACACCCGACTCTCACACACAGGGTAGACAAGACACCATCACCTCCTGGGCTAAACCATTTAGCAGGACTTCCATGTAAGAATTGTATCCAAACGAGTTACATCAAGCCCAGATTTGTATGTTGTGTTGAGCTCTGCAATGTGAGGATCTCTTCATCTGCAGCACCTTGTCAAAGTAGTACTTCTAGTGCCAGTGCACACCCAGTGTGAGTCAAGGTCCTGTTAGAGGACAGCTCGTTTGTAGAGGTGTCATTGTTTCTGTTGCACAGCTGAGTCAGCCAGCGGGCCCTAGGTGCCCACAGTAAGACTGTCATATAAAACCAGCTACCAGAGCCTGTAACTATCTCTGTCTCTAGTCTTGAAGCAAAGGACGGTAACTCACAAGGACTACAGGTCTCTGCCTGGTCTCTCTAGCATGATAGGTCGAAACATTGCTCAATAAAACTGTGGGAGCATTCAACAATATTAAATTATATATCTAATTATCTTTTGAGTAGAACACCTAATTCAGAAAGTATTCACACTACTTGACTTGTTCCACATTTTTGCTATGTTCCAGCTTGAATTGAAAATGGATCAAATTGAGATTCTGTTTCACTGGCCTACACACAATACACCATAATGTCAAAGTGGAATTGTGTTTTTAAACATTTTACAATTTCATTAAAAATGAAAAGCTGAAACGTCTTGAGTCAATATTTATTCAACCCCTTTGTTATTGTTAAGCCTAAATACTTTCAGGAGTAAACATTTGCTTAACAAGTCACATAAGTTGCATGGACTCACTCTGTGTGCAATAATAGAGTTTAACATGATTCTGAAGGAGCACCTCACCTCTGTACCCCACATACACAATTATCTGTAAGGTCCCTCAATTGAGCAGTACATTTCAAACACAGATTCAACCACAAAGACCAGGGATGTTTTCCAATGCTTTGCAAAGAAGGGCACCTATTGGTAGATTGGTACAAAAAAAAGCAGACATTCAATATCCCTTTGAACATGGTTAGCAAGTTATTAAATACACGTTGGATGGTGTATCAATACACCCAGTCACAACAAAGATACAGGCATCCTTCCTAACTCAGTTGCTGGAGAGGAAGGAAACCGCTCAGGGATTTCACCATGAGGCCAATAGTGACTTTGTAAGAGTTTAATGGATGTGATAGGAGAACACTGACGGATCAACAACATTGTAGCTACTCCACAATACGAGCCAAATTGACAGAATGAAAAGAAGGAAGCCTGTATAGAATAAAAAATATTCCAAAACATGCATCCTGTTTCCAACAAGGTACTAAAGTAATACTGCAAAGAAATGTGGCGAAGCATTTCACTTTTTGTCCTGAATAAAAAGTATTATGTTGGGGGGCAAATCCAATACAACACATTACTGAGTAACACTCTCCATATTATCAAGCAAAGTGGTGGCTGCATCGTGTTATGGGTATGTTTGTAATCATTAAGGACTGGGGAGTCTTTCAGGATAAAAAACAAATGAAATGGAGCCAAGCACAGGCAAAATCCTGGAGGAAAACCTGGTTCAGTCTGCTTTCCACCAGACACTGGGAGATGAATTCCCCTTTCAGCAGGACAATAACCTAAAACACAAGGCCAAATCTACACTGGAGTTGCTTACCAATAAGACAGTGAATGTTCCTGAGTGTCTGAGTTAGAGTTTTGACTTAAATCTACTTGAAAATCTATGGCAAGACCTGAAAATGATTGTCTAGAAACAATCAACAACTAATTTGACAGGGCTTGAAGAATTTAGAAAATAATATGCCGCAAATGTTGCACAACTCAGGTGTGAAAAGTCTTAGAGAAATTTCTAAAAACACGTTTTCACTTTGTCACTATGGGGTATTGTGTGTAGATGGGCCAGAACATGGGATGTAGGTTGAAAGGTTAAGACTCTCAGTGCCATAGGAAGTAAGCACTGAGCTCTCAGAAAGGCGTGACAAACTTAATTTCCCAAGTGTCATCTTTGTCAAGGTCAGCTCCTTTAAACAGATTGGTCTCGCCGTAGTTGAAGAGTTCTCTGGGATTCCTGAATGGAATAGCACCATTTATGTCAGGATTCTCCTCCTTTCATTTTCCATTGCTCCTTTTTAACTTTACATTGAGTTATTTGGCTGTCATGGAGCCCACTCTCTACTTGTTGAAGTACTGTGTGTGTGAGTGTGTGTGTGTGTGTGTGTGTGTGTGTGTGTGTGTGTGTGTGTGTGTGTGTGTGTGTGTGTGTGTGTGTGTGTGTGTGTGTACGTGGGCTGTATGTTACACACTCCTCGTCCGTCCCCGTCTCCATGTCGTCTTCAGCCCTTCGTTGAATGCTTATTACCCAGATTCCCCTGATTCCTCCTCTCCCTGTGAGCTGTGTAGCAGCCTGCTTTGTTCCCACCCAGCAGATGAGACAGTCTGGCCTCACCGTACATAACGCTCCCCAAACAGACGTGAAGAGGAATCACCTCCTAGACTCCCGCTATGGAGACAGGTGTTGTTAAACATTAAAGCACAGATCTTCATTCATGCTATGTCTGGCATATGGCTGGCTACCTGGGTGCTGTAGATGGACATTCCATGAATCGCTCAATCAATCAAGCAATAAATCAATAGATCCATTACTCAAGCAAGCAAGGAAGCAAGCTATCATAGTGTCTTTAAGTATGGTACTCTAAAAGATGAGTTGATTTTTGTGTGATCTTGAAGCCATTACAATGATCTACAGAGAAGAGGTTGAGAAAAGCATGTCCTTGAGATATTCACCAGACCAGACCAGACTGTCTGCAGTAACTACAGAAATGGAAGACGTTTAGGTGAGGTAATGTAGCATGTTGCCTTCGGGACTGTGTGTGGAAGATTAATTTATTTAACTGTATTTCACAGAATGTACACGCCAGACGGAGGTGTGCGTGTGTGTTTATAATATTATAATATTATGTACTGTTTGTGCAATGTCGTCCCTGACTTAATTGACACAAGCGTGCAGATGAAAGCAGTGAGTTGTCGAGGACGCCACACACACAAACAAGGTAATTATTATTACAGAGTAAGGCTATTGCCCTAGGTGCTGTTTGGAGAACAGGCGGAGAGAAAGAGGAGAGATGCTACACAGCCATGAAAAAATAACTCAATGTTTTATTCATCCCAGGGAAAGAGAGAGAGAACGAGGGAGAGATAGGAGACGAAACCAACCTTTCTTCAGTAATCCTCAGAGGATATGAGACAACTGTCGTGGTGTCACAGTAATCCATATACACCCACACCTGAAAATGGCCACACACTCACATAAACACACACTTACACAGCCTCAAAAACACCCCACCTTACAGATATGTCACCACGTCACCTGCCTCCTCAGATTCTATTTTCCACCTCATCTATCCTGACTCATACTGGTGTTGTACCTTCTATTCCCAATATCACAAGTAGATATGACTGTGAGGGGAGATGATGGGGTGTCTGTGTGTGATTATGGACCTTCCCTGCCTACCTCTGTAACTGGGCTCATCTCTCGCTCACCTGCCCATGTGCTGAGTAGAGCTACCGCAGTTATTGAAAAATATCTCTCAATGATAAGGAATATGTGGAGCGTGTGTGCGTGTGCCTGCGTGTGTGCATGCGTGCGTGTTGAGTTGTGAGGATAACGTGTTTATGACCGTGACAAACCATGCACAAGTGTGTGTGTTTGTTATGTACACTATGTTCATGTGACCTTGTTCTTGTATTGACACTTTCATCTTTCGATCTAAAAGCCAAGTAGCAGCAGCTCTCCAGTGGGTTATGCCTTTTAGCCAGTCCTCTATCCCTCCCTGTTTTCATCTATTCAGCCACATGGGTATCTAGGGATACTTCAGCAGGCCATTAGCATCTTCTCTCCTCAATAACTTTGAACCACTCAATTACAGGTACTGGTAATGTTAGCACTGTCCTGGACTCAGGTACAACCTGCTACACGTCAGTTGAGTGTGAGTGTGTTGAACGTCAACACTCAGAGAGGTGTTAGGACCGCTCAGCCACTATAAAGTCTATTGAAGTTCCTCTGGTCTAACTGCTTGGCAGTTATTGATAATGGATGCTGTTAACAGCTTTAACTGGCTTTTTGTTGTTTTTGTGGAAATTGTTGAGAGAATCTGCATCACAACAGGTCCTCCCCAAACTTTTTTTGACCGATGACATGGGGGTTGGTGCTTCGCAGGCTTTAAAAGTGGATAATATGTAAATGATGCAGGAAGGAAGTGAATATTCAGAAGCTAATTCAACTACGATCTCTTTGCCTGCTCCAATATGGCGTCAATCTGCTGTGCATTAACAGTTAGCCCTGGGTGATCATTACCCAAGCACCCCCTCTGCGAGAGGCTGGTGCTGAGTAACTGCGGGAGGCTGGTGCTGAGTAAAAATCTTCTCCTCCACTCTCACCCGCTCCGAAATAAAGAAGGGAAGAAGAGAAGAGAGGAAGAGTGGCAAATTAAATTAAATCAAACTCCATGTTCTCTGTCTTCTTCCCCCCTCCCTCCCTTTACCACATGCCAGTCGCTGTGAGGCAAAGAGATGAAACTGTAATTATTTGTCACTTTTAATTGTTCTCTTCCAGATTCTCCGTTCATCAACGTCCCACACTAACATGTGGTTGTGGCCTTTTAGTTTGACCACTTTTTCCATTCTATTAAGAAAATGTTGCATTAAACTCTGATAAAATGCTAAACGCTTATTGTTTTGGTAATTTTTTTCAACTAGGCTCAGTCATGGAGCATAATATCTGAGATGAGAAGGCTCGGAATGCTATTAGACATTATTAACTCTCAATGGCTGCGTTCACTAACTGGTATTTTGACCAATCAGATCAGCCCTAAAAACATATATGATGTTTAAAGATCTGGTGTGGTTGGTTAAAGACACATTTGTAGAAAAAAAACATAAAAATTGGGCTGCCTGTGTAAATGCAGCCATTGAGGGTGACACTAAACATCACTGCTAAATTGTGTGTCTGCTTGAGTGCATGCATGCACGTGTGTCTCAGTGCTGAGTACATCCGATAGTTCTACATTAATAAAATGTTGTACCATTCCAGTAAATCTGCTTGTTATAAATCCCCCTCCGTCCTCCTGTCTATGTGAAAAATACCCCAGGAAGGAGAGCTGATCAATCATTATGCCACAAACAGACTGCAGGTGACATGCTTGCCAGGTGAACCACATGCAGCAATATATCAAGGGTGTGACAGGTATGTTAGAGAGGGAGAAGGGAAAGTCAGTGTCGAGTCACTCCAGAGTCACACACACTGTCTAAAACCCACACTTTATTCCTGCTGTCCATGAGCGTCTGGCTGCCTGGGAAAATATAAATATATCATACTTACATATACAGGTGCGTGTGCACACACACACACACACACACACACACACACACAAGCTAGCATGTAATTACATGTACAGTATGTGCACACATTCATATAAAGTACTTTCTCTCTTCTATAATTTGTCTGTGACGGACAAAAACATCATTCCATTAACATACAGTAAAACACAGAAACAGCCTGCATTGTTACTGCTGATGTTGGAAGATCAAGTCAGAGTGACCCCATAGGTCCTGCTCCTCTTCAGAGCCCTTCCTTCACCTTTTCGCTCTGCTCCACTGACACTGTTGACAGTATGGATTACAGCACTATGTCCCTCGCTTCTCGCTCCCCTCTCTAAAACCCATTATACATTTCAACATTCAAGCGATAGTGTAGTTAGAATACGTCAATCAAAAAAGACTTAGAGGGGGGAAATCACAGTTAAAAATAATTACTTTTCCAATATGGGACATTAGCATAATAGAGAAGTATTCCATGTGATATAATTAGGGGTATTATTAAGCAGGGGGATGATTGGAAGCTTGGATCCTATTCAGTAATGACAGATGTGGTGTGATTGTGATGTCGTTGGCTGGCAGAGGGCTGTGCCAACCTACCTCTTGATAGCACAGAGTGGGTACAAAGCACTGGAGAGGAGAGGAGAGGAGAGGAGAAGAGAAGAGAAGAGAAGAGAAGAGAAGAGAGGAGAGGAGAGGAGGGGAGAGGAGAGGAGAAGAGAGGATGGGGGAGGAGAGGAGCCATCCTACTACTGCATCTTCTGTTCTTAGAGAGCCCTCAGGTCAGCCCAACCTCATCCACCGTGTCCCTCCTCCATATCTCCTGGATGTCCTGGATTTAAAACAAACTTATTAGGGATGAGATTGGATGACATTCTGGTTGTATAGTGAAAACGTTAATGTCTGAACCACAGCATCCGAGAATGCAAAAGGAGTAGTGTCAACATTAGTTCCCAGACCCAAGTAAACATTAGCTCCCAGGCCTATAACAGACCAGAAAGCTTAAAAAAAAAAGAAAGAGTGTTACGTCCTGACCTTAGTTCCTTTTTTATGTCTCTGTTTTAGGTTGGTCAGGGCGTGAGTTGGGGTGGGCATTCTATGTTTTGTAGTCTAGGTTTTGTATTTCTATGTGTTTGGCCTGGTATGGTTCCCAATCAGAGGCAGCTGGCAATTGTTGTCTCTGATTGAGAACCATACTTAGGCAGCCTGTGTTTCCACTATGATTTGTGGGTAGTTGTTTTCTGTTTAGTGTATGTCACCTTACAGAACTGTTTTGTTTCTTCAATTTCACTTTGTTATTTTGTGTTGTGCGTTCAGTCAAAATAAATTATGATGAACACTTACCACGCTGCATATTGGTCCGATATTTCCTACTCCTCTTCAGACGACGAAGAGATTTGTTACAAAGAGAGAGAGAAATCGGACAAACACCCCATTGAAACCCTGCATGCAGAGGTCTGTAGGATTATCCTACATGTCCAAAGGAAAACTACAAACAACACATGCAGGGCAGAATTAGGCCAATATCCACTAATAATAAAAACTCAAAAAAGAGCAATTCAGTTTTGGAAACATCTAAAATACAATGACCCCTCCCTTCTACTAACACACTGAAGCTCAACACAAGCACAAAGCACAAAACACAAGCACAAAGCAAAATGCAGTATTATCTGACCCTAAATAGACAGTACACCATGGTAAACTATGACCATGGTTACTGATCAAAACCTTAGAAAAACCTTGACAAAGTACAGCCTCAGTGAGCACAGCCTTGCCATTGAGAAGAGTAGACACAGGAAAACCTGGCTTCCTGTAGAGGAAAGGCTGTGAAACCTCGACAGTACACCATGGCAAACTATTTGACCATGGTTGCTGATCAAAACCTTCGAAAAACCTTGACAAAGTACAGGCTCAGTGAGCACAGCCTTGCCATTGAGAAGGGTAGACACAGGAAAACCTGGCTTCCTGTAGAGGAAAGGCTGTGAAACCTCGACAGTACACCATGGCAAACTATTTGACCATGGTTGCTGATCAAAACCTTAGAAAAACCTTGACAAAGTACAGCCTCAGTGAGCACAGCCTTGACATTGAGAAGGGTAGACAGGAAAACCTGGCTTCCTGTAGAGGAAAGGCTGTGAAACCACTGCACAACAGCAGAACCTGAGACAGAGCTGCATTTCCTGACAACATTTTTCTTTAAATGTAACAATTAGAGACTCTAATTTCCCCAAATTTGAAACCCTTATTCAAGGTTTCAAAGACCTCTCTGATGAGAGTAGGCTACCTGTCCTGTTGGGGGAGGATGCAGAGAGCTGTGGGTTGGCAGCGCACTACATTGCTGCCTGCCATAACATGAGGGACAGTGTCTGACAATCAACCTGTACATGTCCTCTACTGTATGCTTATTGTTATTGTTCAATGTATGGTTATTTTGACCCTTGGTTATTGCTGTTACTGGTGTCCCGTTGACTATTTTGATTCTTCATATTTTCATATTGTAAATATCCAAAGTAAGCTTTGGCAATATGTACATTGTTACGTCATGCCAATAAAGGAGAGAGAGAAAGAGAGAGAGAGAGAGAGAGAGAGAGAGTACAGTACTTAAACCATTTAGAACTAATTACCAGTAAAACAGCTCCATTATCTCCTGACCTGTGCCCACTTGGGTACATTACTTATTTTACCCATGGACCGAGCACTCTGTAATTTGTTTTAATTAGTCCAAAAAGACTTCCTCCTACTGTACGTTCCCCTCTCTCTTTCTCTCTCTCCTGGGTTTAGTACAGGTCTGGCCTTCAAAGGGGAATAGAGAGAAGAAGAAGAAAAAACATGTAAAGTCTATTATTTTTACTTGATAAATGGTGTTTAAGATTATGTTGAATAAAGAATAGACTAATGTTCCCTGTATGCAGCCGGCCGGCGGGCCGAGGCACTGAGCTTTTTGAATGCTAATATATGCAGTGCTTGGCATTTGGCCATGCATACTTGCTTTCTAATGCAACGCAAAGTTGCAGGAGGCTACGTTTTATACAAAGGCTCCATTTGTCTGCTGAGAGGCTCGCAGTCAGAGAGGCAGTCTTCCTGCCGAGCTGGAAAAATAACCCGTTGCATTATAGTTCTTCAAGTCTAATCTTGCTGGTTTTAGAAAACCCCATGACACCAAGACAGGAGGCTGTTTGTGCTCCGTTTCTTTTGGCTAAACAAAGATACAGCTGATAATATCGCTGATCATTGAAATTCAGATCAACAGAATGAGAATTAGCATCCAGTGATGTTGTCTAGATCTAATTCATGTAAAATAAAAGCACTGCAGTGATCCTAAGGGCTAGAGAAGGGTTGTTATGACTGATGTGTATCATATCATTACATTTGCATTACATTCAGTGTTTGTGTCACTAACTGTATATATTAGACAAGGGACATGGAGGTTGGGGTCTCTCTCTCTCTTGCTCTCTCTTTCTCTCTTTCTCTCTCTCTCTTGCTCTCTCCCTCCTTCTCTAGTGAAACAAAAGACAAATCAACAATGTCCTTCACATCTCTGTAAATGGAGGGTAACGTTAGTTTCTACCTGGTGCCCCAGGTCTACATTTTTCCTGAATAGAAGGGAATAATGATGACTGATTTCTGGGGCCTGATTTGAATAGACTAGGAGGGCTACTGCAGTTGCTGTCCATGGTGCTGAACACGCCAACGAGAGTGTGGGTGCTGTTCATACTGCTAACTACAAGGGAGGGCCAAGGCATCAGCAGAGTGGCCTGGTTACCCAGAATACACCACCTCATTTCATTGAGAATGTGATGAGTGATTATTTAATTAACCACTCTCCTCTTCATTCCACCCTTTCCTCCATCTTCCTCCACCCCCCTCTCACATCCCTCTTTCTCGTCAGCAGGAGGAGACCCTCTCCCTGTGGCAGCCAGGGGGTGGGTGATTTATAAATCCTGCTTGGTGCCGTAATGCTGACTTATTGGGAGGGTCTATAACAGAATAATGAATTAGCTAGGATTGAATGACAGACACACACAAACACACACACACACAGGCCTGGTGGTAGGGAAAGCTTTTCACAGTACTGTGTAATCAGCAGAAAGATGCCATGGAAGGCTCTAATTACCGGTATCAGGGTGGTACGATAGTCAAAACCCCTTCTCTCTCCAAGGCTCTGTCTCCTCCCTGCACTAATACATGGCTGACATTAGATCACATCAACACATCCAGGGAAGGGGGAGGAAGGAGGGATGAGCATTTACCGTCAGGTGACATCTAAAATTAACTGTGCATGGGATTGTTATGGTAGGATTACCAGTAAACATGGAGCCCCATAACATCACTGATCAAAGAGAAAGTAATGGGTATTTGTGATGTGACTTCACAGAGCACAGAGTATGAGTCAAAGGGTATGAGTAAGTGGCTACTATACTGTATGTGGTACCAGGGTATTTACACAGATGAGAGGGGAGAAGCTCTGATTTGATTAACTACAACCCTCTCTGTCTACTCTCTCTCTGCACTATTTGTTTTAGCGGTATCCACAGTTTTGGCACTGTGGCTTTTTGAGCTTTGCTATTAGTCTCTTTCTTTGCTGGCTTTTCTCCCACCTCTTAAGGAGACTCTTTGGGTAGGCTCGTTTAATATAAATGGCGCCAGAGATGTGGGAAAGAGGAGTGTGTTGGGTGAATATGCAAAACAAAAAAAAGTGCAGGTGTTGTTTCTGCAGGAGACGCATAGTGATGTGGTGAATGAAGTCGATTGGGGGCTTTGGTGGAAAGGGGCAAGTGTGTGGAGCCATGGGACAAATTTTAGTGCAGAGGTGGCAGTCCTTTTTGTACCGGGTCTGTCTGTAAAAAAATTGCTCCTCAAAGGAGGTGTGTAAGGGTAGGCTGCTTGTTGTAAAAGCCGAAATTAACCACATGGGTTTTGTCTTTATAAATGTGTATGTGCCTAACACAGGGACAGAGAGTGGTGCCAAGACTGGCCAGGTGGAAGTGGCTCCTGTCCCAAGTGTCATATAGAGGGAGGGTGCTGATAATCAACAACCTGGTGGCATCTTCCCTTTGGCATAAACTGGCTGTCCTCAACCCCTCCGTCGGTCTGCTTACAGACCTGCAACGCAAGCTGGTGGACCTTTTCTGGTCGGGACGTCACTGGCTGAGGGTGGCAGTGTTGTACATGACCGTCCACGAAGGAGGACAGGGCCTGGTGGAACTGGAGAGCAGGGTGGCTGATTTCCTACTTAAGGCTGTGCAGAGACTGCTGTACCATGCTGATGTTGGCTGGAGGGAACCAGCATGCGCGCTGCTGAGGAGAGCTGGCGGATTAGGGTTGGACCTGCAGCTGTTCCTCATGAAGCTGGGGGGCTGAGTACAGCAGGTCTCTCAGATTTTTACTCTGCAGTGCTGAGGGCCTGGCAGCTGCTAAGGCCCACACGAGAAGGGGGTGTGGAGCCTGGGCTGTGGGAGGAGCCTATCTTCCACAATCCAGCCATTGAGATCGGTACAGTCGGCCACCCTGCAGAGGCAACTGATGGCAGCGGGTTAACTTAGGCTGGGTGACCTGCGACTGCTGG